>NC_059279.1:15834440-15929440 GCF_017591435.1 Portunus trituberculatus | reverse complement strand
CAGCGTCGTCAGGTACTGCTCGTCCACCAACTCATACAAGTAAGTCCGCGACACACGGATCAGCTCTTGTTTGGCTAGCGGGCCGGGGGAGGGGGCTGGGTGGGGCGGGGCAGGGCGGGGCAGCGGGGGTGGAGTGGAGGGACTCTGCACGCCTCCCTTCCCCTCCAGCCCGACAAACACTGGTCGTGACGCCGGGTGTCACTGCTTGGCGGGGAACATGACAGTCGGGCGGCGGCTGTCAGAAGGCTTAGGGTGAGCCTGTGTCGCACTCACCTCGCACTCACCACTCACACATTCACCTCTCACCACTCACCGCGCGGGCTAACACGGGGCCTCGAGGTCTGGGGCGCACCTGGGAATTAATCGGTGGCGGAAAATAACACGATGCGAAGATGCGAGGCGTTCCAACATTTGTGTGTCTCTGTGGCGCGGTGGCTGTTCCGTTGTGCGTCACTTTTCAGCAGCTGTGGTGGAGACGCCGCCAAGCACACACTAATCCCTTCCCTTCCCTCCTAATGCACCCTTCATGGCTTCGGGTTCAGTCATTGTTGTGGCTTGCATGGGTGCTGGTTTTTTATAGCTTAGTGGTATGCATGTTTCAGAGAGAGAGAGAGAGAGAGGCTGCATGATTCTGTATATTCATTCTCTTCCACAGTACGAAATTAATGCAAGTTGCTTTTTTTTTTTTTACTGAAAGAAAGGAATCTCTCTCTCTCTCTCTCTCTCTCTCTCTCTCTCTCTCTCTCTCTCTCTCTCTCTCTCTCTCTCTCTCTCTCTCTCTCTCTCTCTCTCTCTCTCTCTCTCTCTCTCTCTCTCTCTCTCACACACACACACACACACACACACACACACACACACACACACACACACACACACACACACACACACACACACACACACACACGAGAGAGAGAGAGAGAGAGAGAGAGAGAGAGAGAGAGAGGATAAAATAGCTAGAAGGATTAACATTGCTTATTCTTAACACGAAATGCAAACAGTTGTCTTTATTTTTGCTTGCTGTTCTTTTAAGGTGTGTGTGTGTGTGTGTGTGTGTGTGTGTGTGTGTGTGTGTGTGTGTGTGTGTGTGTGTGTGTGTGTACTTTCCTCTGAGGCTCCTTTCGCTTTCACTAAGTTGTTATGACGATGCTGTTTTGTTTTGTTTTGCTGTGTGTTGGTGCTTTTTACTAATATTTGCTTTTTTATAAGTTTTAGCAGCTGTTATGTTAGTTGTTATCTTTTTCCTTGATTATTTGCAGAGATAAGTAAAAATGCACTTGTCTGTATGTATGTGTATATTTGTTTAATGTAGTCTTTGCTTTATTTCTTCACATTTTTACCAATTCATTTTTTTTTTTTTTTTTTATGCATTGTGTTTTGCTTACATTGATCTAGTTTTACGGTTTGTTTTGCTGAATTGAGTTTATCTGTAGTTTTAAAGTGTTTATTTCATTCTGTTTATTTAGCTTTTGATTTTAATTTGCTTGCTTAGTTTTGTGGCTGCCCAGTTCCAAAGCTTTCCATTTTTCCTTCTGTCTGCCCAGTTTATTCACATTCCTTGCCTCTTTTTTAAGTCTTAACGAAGGAAAAATATTTGCGAAATTTGTAGAAACCTTTTAGTGATTTTTTTTTTTTTCACTTTTCACAAGCCTAGAAATTTATCCCAATGCCCAAAGGCGCTTTATTTTATTTTCACAAGTCCATTTTCCCCCGTCTTTTACTATTTTTATATATATATAATTTTTACTTTCCAAAAGCACATTAAATTTCCCAAAACCGTAAGCATTAACTTTTTTTCAAACTTAAAACTTTCCAATAGCTCAGAATTGCAGATCACAAAATAATTCTCTACAATATCAAAAAGTCAGCAATTACCACAAAACTCCTAAGAATCCTTTAAACTTTTCCATAAAATCTTAGAAATCACCAATTCATTTTCTTTACAAGCACGAAAAATTAACCCAAACTCATAGGAATCAAAACTTTGTATCCTGATCACAAACACACAAAAACTCAACAAAATTCCCAGAAAACTTCAAAGAATCATACCCTAATTAGAAAACCTCAACAGCATTCCACAAAATTCCCCACAAACAGTTTCCTTTACAAGACCAAGAGATGCCTCAAACTCATGCCAATCTTTACGTTCACCCTTAAAACAAACCCACGAAACTTAACAAAACTTCCTCCAAGAATCTCAAAGACTCACGAACCCCAATTAAAATCCCAGACAGAATCCCTCAGAGTTTCTCAATTAATTTCCTTTACAAGACCAAAAAATATCTCAAACTCACACCAATCTTTACGTTCACCCTTAGAACAAACCCACGAAGCTAAACAAAACTCCCCAAGAACCTCAAAGAATCACGATGCCCAATTAAAAACCTATCCCAGAATCCCTCAAAATTACCTGCAATCAATTCTTTTTACAAGACAAAAAAAAAAAAAAAATGTCCCAAACTCACACCAGTCTTTGCGTTCACCCTTAAAACAAATCCACGAAACTTAACAAAATTTCCTCCAAAAGCTCAAAGAATCACGAACACCAACTAAAAACTCCCTACAGAAACCCTCAAAATTACCCACAAACTATTAACCCTTTCAATACTGGAGCACATTTTTACATTGAGATTTTGTACGATTAGACCATTTTATTGACATCAGGAATGGTCTATGGAGGTCAGAAGATTAATTGTCACAGTCCTCACTATTCTAATCCCCCACATAAGTTTCTGAAGCTGTATAAAATCACCAAACAGTAAGCAGAATGAATATGGAAACGTGTCATGGTACTCAAAGGGTTAAAAAACACAAAAAAAAAACACTCTCCAAAAACCTCAAAGAATCGAATTCCAATTAAAAAACATTCCCAAAATCCCTCAAAATTACCCACAAACTATTCAAAACACTAAAAAAAAAAAAAAAAAAAAAATCACTGGTTTCTCTTCGTACTTTCCACACGAGCATTGGACAACGGGCCACTGGGTATGTAGGTCACCAGTTATGTACCCAGGCAGATGTTAGGAAGGCATGCAAGGAGGGGGGCGGGGACAGGTTGCAGCGCCCCTAGTGAAGGTGGAGAAGGTGGTGGTGATGGTGTTAGCAGCCTCGCCTCGCCTCCTGACCGTGCGTGTGTGTGTCTGTCCTTTCAGCGGTCGTGTCCGTGTCGTCTTCTTCGGCCGCTCCCTCAGTGCCCCTACGACCAGGTGGGTAGAGAGAGAGAGAGAGAGAATGATTGACTGGTTGTGTGTGTGTGTGTGTGTGTGTGTGTGTGTGTGTGTGTGTGTGTGTGTGTGTGTGTGTGTGTGTGTGTGTGTTTCACCTATCAATCACTGTCCTGTCATGTCTTTCGTGTTCGTTAGTACGTGCGTGTTGTGTTCATGTCCGTACGTGGGTGACGGGTCGTATACGTGTCCGTTAGCGCCCCGGCTGTCGCTGTACGTGGATCTGCTATCAATCGCTGTCACTCCTGTTGACTTTTTGCCGCCTGGGTACTTGTGTGTCTGCGTGCGTGCGTGCGTGCGTGGATGTTCGTTAATGCACCGTTTGGCCTTCACTCTGACACGTTGTTGATGGATTGGTTGAAGTGATGGCGCCGCAGCAACGAGGTCAAGTGGCGCCCTGGAAAGTTTGCGTTAGTAATGATAATAGCAGTAATAATGTGTATCTTTTGGTAATATATGGACGATCAACGCTTTTACCACCTTAACTCTCTCTCTCTCTCTCTCTCTCTCTCTCTCTCTCTCTCTCTCTCTCTCTCTCTCTCTCTCTCTCTTCACTTCATTTCAAAAACATAACATTTGGTATTACTTTCCTCCTCCTCCTCCTCCTCCTCCTCCTCCTCCTCCTCCTCCTCCTCCTCCTCCTCCTCCTCCTTCACCACCACCGAACAAAATCTGTCTCCCGAGAAAATATAATAAGGAAAAGAAAAAAGAGAAGGAATTGTTTTGACACACCCGAGGGAAGCAAAGTGTTGTCTGTGCGTCTGCGTGGCCGCTGGGAAATCCTCTTCGCTAACGTCGCAAGTGATTGGCCCGCATCGTCCAATCAGGAGCCTCGTTAGGTAGTTGACTCATGAGGGCTGGCCAGGGAGAGAGGGAGACGGAGGGTTGGGTACAGGGAAGGGATGGAGGGAAGTAGGGAAGAATGGAGGGAGAAAATGAGGATGAATAGGATTGAAAGAGATAAATGAGAGAGGAAAATGAGTCTGAGAGAGAGAGAGAGAGAGAGAGAGAGAGAGAGACACACACACACACACACACACACACACACACACACACACACACACACACACACACACACACACACACACACACACACACACACACACACACACACACACACACACACACACACACACACACACACATAGAGAGAGAGAGATGGAATGGAATAGGACACACACACACACACACACACACACACACACACACACACACACACACACACACACACACACACACACACAGAGAGAGAGAGAGAGAGAGAGAGAGAGAGAGAGAGAGAGACGCGATAATCTGACAAAAAAGAAGAGAAAAAAAAAGCTTCTTCCTACCCTCCAACTTTCTCCTCCGTCTGCTCCTTCTTTCCTCCTTTTCTGGCCCTGTTTAATCTCTTCCTTATTCTTTCCTCTTGCTCCTCCTTCCTCCACCCTCAGGACAAGGAGAGGCGGGCCAAAACAGGGACAGACGGAGGAACTAAAGGAAGAACACGAGGAAGAGAACGACAGGTGGCGGTTGACACTCCCCCTCTCTCTCCTCACTCTCACTTCTTCTCAGGGCCACGCTAACAAAACAGCTGATTCAGAGTAAACAAAAGCACGTGTTCGCTTCTTCTCTCCTCCCATAGACCAAACAGCTGATCGGGTGTAAACAAATGGGCTCGTTTAGATTTGGGAATTAATTTAGGTTAAGAAAACAGCTGATGTAAAGTAAACAATGCCACGTGCTTCCTGTTGGTTTATTTCAGATGAATAAAAAAAAATGTTCGTACACGTTTTCTGAATCGTAAAATAGAAAATGGTTTATTTTTTCAGGTAGATAAAAAGAACTTTCTTATTTCATGTAAACAATCGAGTAAACAATATCACGTGCTCGCTGTTTGATTGTTGCTGACAGATTATAACTTCTAGTATACGTTGCTGAATTGTAGACTAGAAAAATGGTTGTTGTTTTTTAAGATAGACAAAAAAAGTTGCCTATTTTATGTAAACAATCACGTAAACAATGCCACGTGCTCGCTATTTGTTTATTGCAGACAAATTATAACTTCTAGTATACGTTGCTGAAATGTAGACTAGAAAAATGGTTGTTTTTTTAAGGTAGACAAAAAAAGTTGCCTATTTTATGTAAACTATCACGTAAACAATGTCACGTGCTCGCTGTTTGTTTATTGCAGACAAATTATAACTTCTAGTATACGTTGCTGAAATGTAGACTAGAAAAATGGTTGTTTTTTTAAGGTAGACAAAAAAAGTTGCCTATTTTATGTAAACAATCACGTAAACAATGTCACGTGCTCGCTGTTTGTTTATTGCAGACAAATTATAACTTCTCGTATACGTTTCTGAATTGTGAAAAGAAAAATTGTAACTTCTGTTTTAGATAGACAAGAAAAAAATAGCTTGTTTTATGTAAGCAATCGTGAGTACTGGTTTTTTTTATGTAAGAGGGGAAAAACTGGCCAAGGGGAACAGAAAGAATTAAAATAGTCTCACTTAGTTGCCAGTTCCCGTGCAGGTTCGAGAGAGTTAGCCAAAAGAAAGGGAAAAATGTCTTAAACCTTTCTCTTAAATGAGTTCAGGTCTTAGGAAGATCATTTATTAGGTTAGGTTAGGATAGAAGGGGGAGCAGGAGGAGGAGGACGAGGAGGAAAGTAATACAAAATGTCATGTTTTTAAATGAAGTGAAGAGAAAAGAGAGAGAGAGAGAGAGAGAGAGAGAGAGAGAGAGAGAGAGAGATTTACTTACTTATTTCTCTCTCCATGGACAAAACAACAGCTGGCGATATGTAAATCAAAGAACACACTCGTAAACACATCAAAGGTACTAACAGATTAATTTCCTGTTGAGAGTTTTGACGGTAAACTTATGCAAAAAAAAAATATATATATATGTAAAAAAGTTTAATTGGTCTTGGTGGTAGGAAGAAGAAGTTTACAGCCGGATTATCTCCTCTTGTTTGTTTGTGTTTGATTTATTGACACTGGGGAAAAATGTTTAGCTCGTGTATGTTTTCATGTTTTTATCCTCTAATGTTTTATCTCCATCAGTCGACTCACTATCCACGATGAGAGAGAGAGAGAGAGAGAGAGAGAGAGAGAGAGAGAGAGAGAGAGAGAGAAAGGTCATGTGTACTCACGAGACTAACACACACACACACACACACACACACACACACACACACACACACACACACACACACACACACACACACACACACACACACACTCACTCACTCACTCACACACACACACACACACACAGAGAGAGAGAGAGAGAGAGAGAGAGAGAGAGAGAGAGAGAATAAAGGGAATAGTGTCAAGGTTGCAAATAAAATAATAAAGTAACTCACCTAGAGAGAGAGAGAGAGAGAGAGAGAGAGAACGAACAGAACCTTGCAGAAGCGTTGTTGCCAAGCGAGTGATGTTAAGGTATCTTGCAGAGTTGGCAATGCTGTACTCGATACATTGTAGCTCTGTTGCATTACCACCACCCTCCTCTTCCTCCTCTTCCTCCTCCTCCTCCTCTTCCTCCATCCTTGTAATCCTAAGCTCACTGTATCTTCCTCTCCTTGTCATCATTATTAATCACGCAGTCTATATCGTGACTTCTAAAGCGACTACACTTCTTAAGGAGCCAAGATTAGGAGTCTCGTGGGGAATCCAACTCTGTGTTAAGGAATGCGCGTGTGGGATCAGCAGGGAAACAGATAAATGAATAAACGGAAGGGCGAATGAATGCGTAGATTAGATAGACAGATGAATAGATAGATATATAGATAGATAAGTTACCCATAGTGCATTTGAAGTAGATAAATTGATGAGCAAAGGTGGATAGACAGACAAACCGATAGATAATTAAAGTTACCCACAGTACATTTGAGTAGTTGAACTGATGAACGTAATGATATAGATAGGTAGAAAGAAATACATACCGATAGATAGATAGATAGATAGATAGACAGACATTCAAAGAGATAGCTAAGGAAACCATTAAACCATCAGACAGACAGGAAGTTAACGATAGCAAGATTATACACAAATAGATGAGATAAATGAAAAGATAGATAGATAGATAGAACAGTAAATATTTCCACCCCGTATTCTTTGATAGCACGAACAAGGAAGAGAGGATGACGAGGAGAAAGAGGAGTCGCGGGAGAAAGAGGAGAAGGAAGAGGGAGGAAAAGATACGCAAATAGATAGATAGATAGATAGATAGAACAATAAACACTTCGATTCTGCATTGTCTGTTAGCACGAAAGCAAAAGAGGATGAAGAAGAGGAGAGAGAAGAGGAACAGGAGAAGGAGGAGGAAGAGGAAGAGGAGGAGAAGCAAAAATACGAGGAAGAAAAAGGAAAACGATGGGTGTATTGATAGTTCTAGCGAAGAGAGAGAGAGAGAGAGAGAGAGAGAGAGAGAGAGAGAGAGTTAATAGGTCGTGTACATAAATTAATATAAACTAAACACGTATCTGGCTGTTTATTTAGTGAGAATTGGTTGTCAGTGTCTGTAATCAGTGTTTTGATTTGATCAAGTTGTATTTAAATGTTGAAATATTCGACATTTATTGGTGGGGGTAGATCGATCGACAAGAAGGTGAAGGAGGAGAAGAAAAGGGAAAAAAATGAAGAACAAGAACAGGAAGGAGGAGGAGGAGGAAAAAAGAAAAAAGATTAAGAACAAGAACAAGAAGGAGGAGGAGGAGGAGGAGGAGGAGGAGGAGGAGGAGGAGGAGGAGGAGGAGAAGGAGAAGGAGAAAAGAAGAAGAAGAAGAAGAAGAAGAAGTAGTAGGAGAAAGAGAAGAAGAAAATAAAAGAACAAGAACAAGAATAGAACAAGAACAAAAAGGAGCAGGATAAGAAGAAAAAGAAAAAGAAAAGAGAAAACCAACAACATTCGAGACAAGAAGAAAGAAAGAATAAAGAAAAACAAAAACAATGAGCCAAAGGAAGAAGGAAACACATCAACAACAACAACAACAACAACAACAACAACAACAACAACAACAACAACAACAATCCGAATAAGAAGAAAGAAAGAATGAAAAAAATAAAAGCAGAGGCGAAAAAGCAAGAAAGAAAAATACAAATTAGGAGAGAGAGAGAGAGAGAGAGAGAGAGAGAGAGAGAGAGAGAGAGAGAGAGAGAGAGAGAGAGAGATAGAGTGAGTATTCATGTTAGATGTTTTTCGTAACCTTGTACATTTTTCATTTATTTGTTTTTTTTTTCATTATTATTCGTTTTTTTGTCATTTTTTTGCATATTTTTTTCTTTCAATCATTAATTTTTTGCTTTTTATTTTGGTCTCCCTATTAAATTTAGTTTGTTATTAGTTGTTATTTAAGTGCCGTGTGTGTGTGTGTGTGTGTGTGTGTGTGTGTGTGTGTGTGTGTGTGTGTGTGTGTGTGTGTGTGTGTGTGTGTGTGTGCACGCGCGTTTCCCATAATTCAAGGCTTGTGTTGCTTTTATTAATGTTTATTTAAATGTGATACGGAATGTTTACTCTCTCTCTCTCTCTCTCTCTCTCTCTCTCTCTCTCTCTCTCTCTCTCTCTCTCTCTCTCTCTCTCCTTTTGGTTCTCCTTGTATGATTTATTTTGAGTTTATTTCTTTGTCCGTATGTTGCAATTCCTCTCTCTCTCTCTCTCTCTCTCTCTCTCTCTCTCTCTCTCTCTCTCTCTCTCTCTCTCTCTCTCTCTCTCTCATGAACGGCGCCTTTCACGGTCATGCCTCTGCGCTATCGTAAACTTTATAATTAGCCAAAACAGACACACACACACACACACACACACACACACACACACACACACACACACACACACACACACACACACACACACACACACACACACACACACACACACACAGCATCCGCAAGTGTAGTGAATTTAATCAACAAATGAACAGTTGGGAATTGTTTTTAATCATTATACGCTCCAGTGAATAATTCTGGACTTCCTTTCTTTTATAGAGTTATTTTTTTATGTAGAGTTTTTAAGTTTTATTTTTATAAAGTTTTCTAATAGAGTTTTTTCTAGTTTTTTTATGGAGTTTCTTTTTTATTGAGTTTTCTTTACAGAGCTTTTTTAATTAAGTTTTCTTTATAGAGCTTTTTTAATTAAGTTTTCTTTATAGAGCTTTTTTTATTTATAGGGATTTAGTTGAGTTTTCTCTATAGAGCTTTTTTAATTGAGTTTTCTTTATAGAGCTTTTTTTCATTTATAGAGCGTTTTAAATGACTATTTTTATAGAGTTTTCTGTATAGATTTTTATAGTTTTTTTTTTTAATTCTTTCTTTTTATAGATTTTTATAGAGTTGTTTTCCTTATAGATATTTTTCATAGAGTTTTTAGTAGAGTTTCAGTATTTTTTATAGTATTTATAGAGCTTTTTTATTGAGTTTTTTTATTGAGTATTTATAGAGTTGTTGTTTTTTCCATGGAGTAAATAATGTAGGAGTGAATGAGTGTGTGTGGAGTATCGTGGGTAGTTAGTTTTTTTTTTTTTTTTTTTTTTTCTTCTTTTTTGTGTATATCACTAATAAAAATAGGAAGCCGGACGTAAAAAAGAAAAAAATATGTATATAAAAAAAAAAAGATTGATGAGGGAGATTCTTCGCCTTTACTATCCAGAGTATCTTATTTCAAAGTACCTACCTGTCTTATTTCAGTCAGTTTTGTAATTTGTAATGGTTAACTGATTTCTTTCATCTTTTGTCTTCCTTTGTGATTGATTTAAAGTTGATGGGGAGGAGCCTTCACCTTTACTATCCAAGATTTTTATAGTTAAGAATAGCTACGTATCTTATTAGAACAGCTTCAGTAAGTCCAACAAATATAGGTATTGTTTTTTTTTTTTTTTTTTTTTTTTCCTTTCTGATTGATACATGGTTGGCGGGGAGGAGCCTTCGCCTTTACTATCCAAGGTTTTTGTACTGTAGAATAGCTATGCATCTTATTAAAACAGCTTCAGTAAGTCCAACAAATGTAGGTATTGCTGTTTGTTCCTCTTTTGTGTTCCTTTCTGATTGATTTAAGGTTGGTGGGGAGGAATTTTCGTCTTTATTATCGAAGTTTCTTTTTTTTTTTCTTTAGTTTAGAATAGCTACGTATCTTAGTAATACTGCCTCAATATGTCCAACAAGTGTACTTATTGTTCTTTGTTCCTCTTTTGTGTTCCTTTTTGATTGATTTATGGTTGTTGGGGAGGAGCCTTCACCTTTGCTATCCAAGGTTAGCTTTGTATCTTATTACAAGCAGCCTCAGTATGTCCAGTAAATGTAGGTATTGCTTTTTCTTCCTCTTCTGTGTTCCTTTATGATTGATTTAAGGTTGGTGGGGAGGAGCCTTCGCCTTTACTACCGTATATCTCTTGCTTCAATATTGTATCTTATAACAGAGAGCCTCGTAATGGTGAAGTAGTGTGGTGGTATTGCTCTCTGTTCTTCCTTTGTGTTCCTCCCCGCCTGAAGAAGTTAAATAATGATGTTTTCGTATTACACAAACCAATTCACTTTATAATGAGCCAAAAATTTCCATAATATAAGCGATACTTTTTTTCTCTCCCTTCGTGTCTTAATCAAGGAAAGAAGGAGGAGTAATGTTTTCTCTCTCTCTCTCTCTCTCTCTCTCTCTCTCTCTCTCTCTCTCTCTCTCTCTCTCTATCTATCTATCTATCTATCTATCTATCTATCTATCTATCTATCTATCTTGTTTAGGTAGTCTTTTCTTTCCTCTCCTCTCCTCTCCTCTCTCTCTCTCTCTCTCTCTCTCTCTCTCTCTCTCTCTCTCTCTCTCTCTCTCTCTCTCTCTCTCTCTCTCTCTCTCTCTCTCTCTCTCTCTCTCTCTCTCTCTCTCTCTCTCTCTCTCTCTCTCTCTCTCTCTCTCTCTCTTCTCTTCTCTTCTCTCTCTTCTCTCTCTCTCTCTCTCTCTCTCTCTCTCTCTCTCTCTCTCTCTCTCTCTCTCTCTCTCTCTCTCTCTCTCTCTCCACTGGTCACTATTAGATAAGACACTTCAATCAGAGCAGGCTAATCAGTGAAGCCAGGCAGGAAATTAACAAGGGGATAAAAGCTTAAAAATACCATAGAGGAACGAGGGGAAAGGGGCTGGCAGGTGTGGAGGTGTGGAGGTGTGTTGGTGAGCAGGTGTGAAAGGCTAAGGAGGACAGCAATGGGGCAGGTGTAAGGGTTTTGCAGGACAGGTGTGGTAGGTGTGGGTTATGTTGTAAGTGAGGTGTTGATTTTGTATACGAGTCAGATGTGGGAGAATTGGACAGGTGTGTGTGTGTGTGTGTGTGTGTGTGTGTGTGTGTGTGTGTGTGTGTGTGTGTGTGTGTGTGTGTGTGTGTTTTCCTTCCGTTTTTTGTCACTTTTATTGTTTTTTTCCCTAGAGAGAGAGAGAGAGAGAGAGAGAGAGAGAGAGAGAGAGAGGCTAATCACTAAATCTCGCAAAAAAAAAAGTAAATATCCCCAGAAAAAAATAAAAATGATCACACACACACACACACACACACACACACACACACACACACACACACACACACACACACACACACACACACACACAGAGTCGACAAGCAGAGGATACTTACATAGATAAGCGCATCCTGCTCAAACGCGATAACTCCAGAGAGAGGAATGGTTTCAGAGGGGCCTTGCCAGTTCACCTACTCCTCCTCTACTCTGTGCTGCTCAAAGACTCACCTGACCGCACCAATACCGCCACTCTCGACTGAAGTAGTGTTCGTTCCTGCTTATCCGTGTTTCACCGTCCCGTAGTGGTGTTTTGCGCTTCCTGTTTCGCGTGGTGGTGGTTGTGGTGAATGAAAATGATACTCGTGGAAGTGGTGTTCGTGGTGAATGGAGGTTATGCTGGTGTGTCTTTGTTTTTCGCCTGATTTCGTGTCTGATTATCTGCTCAGTGTTTCGTTCGTGGGTCGTTGTTTTGGTTTGTGCTCAGCAGTTTGTGTAAATGAAAAATATATGTGTTGAAAATATGTTTAAAGTGGAAATTATATAAAAGAAAAGGTTTTCAAATGAGAAACTATGTCAGCTGAAATGTTCTAGCAAGTTTTAGAAGAGAAAGTTCTACTAATGAAAGTGTTTAAAGGTGAAATTTTTATCAAACAAGAAATTTGAGAGGAATTTTGAGTGTATTGTGTGGTTCTTTGTTGTTGTTGCTGTTGTTGTTATTTATGTCAATAGTGATAATGTTCCAATCACCACGATCATGACCACCAACTAAGCTCAGAGTAAGACGTCACATCACCAACACGAAGCATTATCGACTCACCATTGCGAGACTGACATCCTCTGAACTCAATTATACACTCGTTACATTTGAATAACTTGCATCTCAGAATAGACCAAGAAAAGTCATCCCACAGAAAACAAAATCAAAATGTAATGAAAGATGAAAATGTGTGTGTGTTACGAAGGAAAGGAATTATACAGTAAAGAATGAAAAGGGAGACAACAACGATAAAAAAGAATACGAATGGTGACGTTAACAAAAAGGAGAGAGAGAGAGAGAGAGAGAGAGAGAGAGAGAGAGAGAGAGAGAGAGAGAGAGAAACATAACACAGCTGACTACGATGAAGAAAAACTTGAGTGTGCCTTGAAAAATAAATAGAGCGAAAGAAAAAAAAATGGGAGCAAACTAAACGAAGGATAAATTGATAAGTAAATAATTGTAATAAGCAAATATATAAAAAAAGAATACTAATAAACAAAGGAAGCAGACAAATATAACTTCACCACACACACACACACACACACACACACACACACACACACACACACACACACACACACACACACACACTTATTCGGAGATCTCTTTCTGTCCTCGTCTCTTTTCATCTCCATATTCTATCTTCACTTTTTCTTCTCTCTCCTTTCACACTCCTTTCTCTATTCTCCCCCAACACACTCCTCTCGCAGCCCTCTATTCCTTGTTCTCACTTCTCTCTTCTTCCTCTCCCTATTCTCGTGTTTCCCTTCCTTCTTTCATAAGCTATTCTTTTCACTTATCCCTTTTTATCTTCTGTTCCTCTCATCTTTGTACTTTTTGCCTTTTCTCTTGTTCCTCTTATTTTTATCTTGATGTTCTCAGTCTCACTCATCCTTCACCTTCCTATCCTTCTCATTCTTACCCCACACATCTTGTTCTTGTGTCCTTTTCATCTTCAAGCTCTTCTTTTTCATGTTTTGTTCTCGTTGTGTTCCCGAGAAGAGTAACGTCTGAAATGTCACGAGCATTAGTAATCTTGGGACGGGAAAGAGAGGCAACTGCAACATCCTCTTATTTGCGACGGAAAGGCCGATTCATGTCAGAGTTTGGGAATGTCAGTGCATTAGTGTGGCTCGGGGCGTTAAGTTTGTGGTGATCCAGTGTGATAAATTTGACACGAGTTGAAGAAAGTGGGTCAGAATAACGAAAACTGATACAACGTCTCTTCAGAGTTTTATTGGTGTGTGTATTTATTTCTTTATTTATATATTTTTTTAGAAACTCTCGAAAGGAAGTTGTGTGAATAAGAGCATTTACCCATGACCACACCGCCTTCCCTTCTCTGGCCGCTCTTTGTCAGCATTCCCACCACTGACAGTTTACTCGCATCAACACTGAGAGAGAGAATATAGCGTTGACTTTTTCTTTTCCCGGCTACAGATCTATCTAAGAGCCTGGGATGCAAAAATGTGTGCGTAGCGAAGGATGTGGAGGATTATGAAGGAAATTATCTAACAGTGAAACGATTAAAAGTGACTAAGCACAACACAGACCAAGACGTGAATCATGAACGTGGGTGTTGACATTTTAAAGGAACGGACACTCTCGCCATAAACACCCACATCGCGCTGCAGACAACGTGAGGAACCAACAGGAAAGCCACTCCACTGAACCAAAATGACCAAGAGAACCACAAACACACGACCAAACCTCCGCGACCCAAGATAACCAGTAACACGACCGTCCCGCCACCAAGATCAACAACGTGAATATTGGAGCGCCTCGTGACACCTTGACTCCCACCATGCAGAGTGTAATGAATGAGTTTCGAAGGTGGTTCCCGAGCCAAGAGGGAGGCTGCGGGGAAGGCGGTGGTGTGATGGTAAGGCGTGGCAGCAAAGGAAAGGGCGACGAGGAGGGAAGAAGCAAAGTGAAAGACGCAGTAAGACGCCTGGACAACATTAAGATTGGAACAAGCCCACAAGGAATGAAGGGAGCGGTAAGAATCCCTGGCTTAAGCGCTGACACCAACACGGACGATGACCCGGAAGTGCAACTCAAGAGGCCGAATAACCTGCCCTCCTTGAGTGACTCCGGGCCGTATGGAAGGAAAGAAAACGTGATGGTACTCCCGTCACTGTCCCCTGAGAGTGACAAGCAGCAGAACAAACTTGGCCAAGAAAACCATGGAATATTAAAGTTGAGTGAGTCCTGGGGTAAAGGCGAGGCTCAGAAAGGCAAAGAGTGCAGCGTCACCAAACCCGCCGTCTTGCCACGACCGCCACTAGTAAATAACGCCGCCAATGGTGCACACTGTCCTGCTGGCCCGTCACCCCACTCCGTAACATTGAGCGAACGCGATGTGGATCCGGTTATCGATACCCAAGCACCCGGAAGCACGTCGTTGGGAGACAAACACCGCCAGCCAGCCAGTGAATCAAGCAGACTGAAACTGAACCCGAGGGAGGACAGACAACATCGATCACTCTCCTTCCCGCAAAGACTCCTCACTGCGTCACCTTCCACCACCACCGCCACCTCCACTGCCACCGCCACCACCGCTGCCACCAAAGGAAAGTCCCTCCCCGCCAAACTAAACCCAAAGGACTTCAATGAAAAGACAATATCCCGCTGGAAGAAAGAACATCTGGTGTCTACATTAGCACGGGCACTAATGAAGCGTCCAGATGATGTTCCTGCTTCTTCCACCTTGTGCCCGCCTTCACCCAAATATTTCTCAGCTTGCACTACCCCCGTTCCAGCTTCCCCCACCTCAGCCTCCCCTCCCGATGTTCCGGATTTCCCCAGCTCTGCCGCGGCTTTTCCCACTTCATCCTCGACCAATTCCAGCATTCTGCCGGACTCTCGCAGCTCTTTTGCGGACTCTTTCATCTCTATCACGGACTCCCCAAGCTCATGTCCAAATACCACAAGCCTTGTCGCGGATACCTCAAGTCCTCTCATAGATGCCCCAACCCCTGTCAGCGATCCTTCACCCGACGTCCCTGACACATCGAAGTGGAAGATCACAAATAAATTATCCTTGCGAAGAGTTAGCAACACAATACTGAACACTGTTGCTCAGCTCTTCGCCCAATTTCTCCCCAAGCCGTCTCCTTCCAAAACTCTGTTACTGAGCAGCACGTCTAGCGGTGAGAAAGTGCAAGAGGTCGCACAGGAAGAAGCTGGAGACATCGTTATGCGTAGAAAGCCATCGAGGTCGCGGGATGTAAAGATCGAAGAGGAAGAAGACGACGACTTTGTAGATGTTGATATGAAGAGAAGGTTGTCCAGCAAGGAAACCCACAGGAAAGTATATGTGTACGAGGAAGATGCGACTCATGTCTTTGCACCGAGGGACACTTTAACTCAAGGCGCCAACAGAGTGCGGGATATAGTCAGGATGATCGAAGATGGCATGAAAAACAACGCAGACACAGCAAAACAAGCTGACACAGTAATAAGAAAACTGGGAAGCGAAGTACTACACAATATGAGACTACCGCTCAATAATCCCCTGGAATGGAACGACGACGGAAAACAAAGCCCAGAAAACAAACCCATAAAAGAGGAGATATCAAAGGGAGATGGAGAAGGAGGAGGAGGAGGAGGTGTTGGAGGAGTGAACCAGCAAGACGCAAACTCACTAATCACACAGTCACCGACGAGCGGAATGAAAGAAAACGAAGATCAAACTGGCATCGAAGAATCAGACAAAGAGGCGGAATGGAAGCTCTTTGCGGCTCTGCAGGGCACGAGTTTTAGGAGTAAACGAAGAAACAGCGAGATAAAAATTGGAGGTGAAGGAAAGAGAAAAAGCGAAAAGGAGAAAGAAGATGAAGAAAACGAAAAGGGGAGAGGCGATAAGCAGAGAAGTCAGGAGAAAAACGAGAATGGAGATAGACAGGAAGACAGTGAGAAGATAAGTGAAGAAGGACAGAGAGACAATGAAGAAAATGAGAAACAGGAAATTAAGATAGTAGTAGATGAGGAGGAAACTGAGAGTGACACGGATGAGGAAAACGTGATTATGAGGAGTAGGCCGAGAGAGCGTCCCATGCCCTTCTACCGCTACTCCACACTGGGGCCGCGGGTACGCCTGCCACAGAACACCATATACCCTTTCTGTGTGGTGAGGCCGAGGACCGTCATCATTAGCCTGGGGTGAGTAGTGAGCAGTATCCAGTAAGGTCGTCACTTTTTTTCAATCTTGACACCTTCATTACTGGGACACATTTTTTACCATGAGTTTTTGGTGTGATTTGACGATTTTATTGACATAAGGACCGGTCTATGGAGGGCAGACGATTTATGGCCAGAGTCTGCACATTTTAATCCCCACGTAAGTTTCTGAAGCTGTATAAAATCACCTAGTAGTAAGCAGATTAATATGAAAGCACGTAATGGTACTGAAGGGGTTATGGAAGAGGTGCAACAAAAAGGATAATAGAAAAAGGTCCATTGAGGTGCCTTATCTACTGAACTTCTAGAGGCTGACTGAGAACACACCAAAAGTGGGAAAAAAAGCCGTCTTGATTGTTGTTTTTTTGCCTCCATCGCTACGACAAAAAGTGAGGAAGTGAAAGCATATAAATCAATAGACAAAAGTTGATTGGAAAGTCTCAAATGGATTGGTCAATTTCTTTAAGAGGTAAACGTTTCCTTTGCGGTTCTTTCCGTGCCTTGTAGAGAGAGGGAACTGTCAGGCTTGTCCGTTGTTTTAGGATGGCGTTTGATAATTGCTTTTCTGTTTAAATTAAAGCAGAACATATCACAGAATAATTGGGAAGAATGGCAGGTCATAGTAGGAGCAGATCCGCCAGTGTCTTGTGGATTATACCAGGTGTGTTTGGATGGAGTGCTTGAGTTTGCCATTGATCAGTAGAGGGAATGAGGGAGAGACAAAAGCATACACATCCGTTCTGTTGCATCACGCCACAATTACACAGGAAATTGCAATGCTGAGTGGAAGTATACTAAGAAAAATTTTTGTCTGTTTTCACGTTAGTTAGTCAGTAGGAAAATTAGTGCTTTCTTTCACATTTCCCTTACGAAGCAAAAGGAAAACATTACCGCCATCCACCACAAAAGAAGAAAGACATGGAAACGTTCTCTCCTTTTCTTCTATAATGCAATGTAGAAATCACAAATCCTGCGTGGCTTTACTCAGACTATATTTAAGTGTAAGAGCTTTTTTTCCGAGAAGCATAAAAGTGACGTAATAGAAGTCAGTAAAACACATCAGAAAAGTTGGTATAGAAACAGAAATACTTAGCTGACTAATGGTACATCAGTGGTACAGTGCGGCCATCGAGGAGCTGATTAACCTCTTTAATACTGGAACACATTTTTACCTTGATATTTTAGTATGAGACCATTTTATTGACATTAGGAAAGGTTTATGGAGGTCAGAAGATTAATGACCCCAGTCTTTACTATTTTGATCCTCCAAATAAGTTTCTGAAGTTGTATAAAATCATCATATAGTAAGCAGAATGAATATGGAAACACGTCACGATATTCATGGGATCAAGAGCCAGTGTCATTCATGTGTGATTCTGACAAGGCAAAGCGACCCTTGTATTAACCTTCTAACTCCTGACTTCCTTAACTCAAATGACGTGAAGTAGCATTAGGACATCATTTTATAAGACACCACGGATAGCAAAGTGATTAATTACCTCAGACATTTTATTGATTAGGTTTTTACTTTTCGCTCAATAAGAACATATGGAGACAAGGTAAGCTATAAGAATCAATCAGACCTACACGTGGCAGTCCCTGTAACAAACCTAGATAGATCGATGTTTAGTGACCACACCATACCTGACTGATTTCTACCCTTCATCCCATCCATAAACCTGTCTTAATCTGGAACTCTCTGCACGCTTCTATATTTCCATGTTCCTACGACTTAACTTCTTTTAAGAGAGGTGTCGAGACATTTGTCCCTGAATTTTGACTCATTCTTTTGATTCTTTTTATGGAGACTACAATTCAAGTGTGCTTTTTTTTTCTAATATTCATTTTTTTGCTCTTGGTAGTTTTCCCTCTTACATAAAAAACAAAATTGTTTAAGGACGATCCACACCAAATCATGCCACACCGTCATTGCGAATCAAGAGGGTAAGTAATCTACCCGGTGTTGCTATCCTGAAGTTCGTGGTCCCCCGTGAAAGAGAAAAGAAAACGAGAAACACACTCTACTTACGTTACCACAGAACTCACCTCCGTGTTGTTCGAGTCAGACAGTAATGCGATGAAATTACTCGCAAACACGAAAAAAAAAAAAAAAATAAATAAATACACGAATAGAGAGATGATAAGCCCCAGGGAAGGTGAAAGCCAGTGGTAAGCTCCAAGGAAGAAATGGGAGAAACAGAGTCAAGTATAAATCAATAAAATTACTCGCAAAACACAAAAATATACACGAACAGAAAGACAATAAACAACAGGGAAGGTGAAGGCCAGTGGTAAGCTCCAAAGAAATGGGAGAAACAAATTTAAGCCCTGTGCCATGACATTTTCTTGTGGTCAGAGGTAGCGGTGGATAAACACTCTTATTCGCAGGACACAGACCAGAGTGGCATCCGGAGAGGCGTTGGTTATCACTGTACTTTTCCCAGGTGCCGCCCGCGTATCAGACAGGCCGTGGAGGGGAAGGGTGTGTGAAGGAAGCATGTGCCCCGCCTTACCATGACTAACATTCAGAAACGCTTTGCTCTCTCACTACTATTTTTCAAAGGCCACAAAGATGATTAGCCACGTTTTCAATACCATTCCTCCTTTTCATAATACAGAAATCTTGTTAATATGTCGTGAGAACTAGAAAAGTGCCCCATTAGATAGCTGTCACTTCAACTAGAGCCATTTGAAAGTAGAGGTGCGGCGAAGTGCTTCAGAACAAAGTCAGTGCGATGATGATGAACGTTAGACTAGTGTTTGTCTGAAGGAATAAATAGAACATGGCTGGTTTTTGTTTATGTTGTATTTGTAAAGCAGGGTTGACCTTTACTATCATCTTTGTAGTGATGAGGCGTCAGACTTGTATGCTCGTTGGCTCACTAAATAGAACGCACGCATGATTTTGACTGTTCTTACATTCTTAACCCCTTCAGAAGTGAGATGCATCTTTGCCTTGATTTCTGACTATGATTAGATTTTTTTTTACTTGCATTAGGGAAGGTTTATAAAGGTCATAAAATTAATGGCCAGAGTTTTTACTATTCTAATCCCCAAATATATTTCTGCCATGTTAACAAGGTTTCTGTATTAACAAGACAAATTACTTTTAGAACTCGGTTAATTGCCTCTGTGGCCCTTAAAAATAGTCGCTCTGAAGGATGTGTTTCAGAATATGGCACTCGTTCTTATGTGACAAATGATCACATATACTGAATTGTCATGACAACTTTATTCCTACGAGGTGACTAAGTGATGTGTGCACGATTTATAAATTTTATTAGTGTATTTTATTTATTTTTTTATTTCTCGTCGAATAACTGTACGACATTATCTCATCCCTTAGTGTGGTCATGTCTCTTCAGTAATTTCCAGAAGGATGTCTGTCACTGTTTCTTGAGTAATTAGGAAGTGCTTGTGTAATGCCATTACTCTCTCTCTCTCTCTCTCTCTCTCTCTCTCTCTCTCTCTCTCTCTCTCTCTCTCTCTCTCTCTCTCTCTCTCTCTCTCTCTCTCTCTCTCTCTCTCTCTCTCCCCGTTTCCGTTACTTTTTTTTCCTTTTTTGTTGTTCGTTAGATCTGTTGTTATTCATAAACCAAGCACTTACTTACTGAAACGTTTCAGTGAATTAGTTAGGAATGTAAGTAGTAGTAGTAGTAGTAGTAGTAGTAGTAGTAGTAGTAGCAGTACTAGTAGTAATAGCAGAAGTAGCAGGAGGAGGAGGAGGAACACAATAGAATATAAAGATGAACAAAAAAAAGCAGATCCTGGTATAGTCTTGGCGGGTTAAGAGAAAGAAATAGAAGGATAAGAAGTGAAGTAGTAGTAGTAGTAGTAGCAGTAGTAGCAGCATAGTAATAACAGTTGTAGTAGTAGTAGTAGTAGTAGTAGTAGTAGTAGTAGTAGTAGTAGTACTAGTAGTGGTGGTGGTGGTGGTAGTAGCATCCCTTAGAATTATCACCTGAACAGCAAATCCAAGAATTTAAAAAGGTCTGTTGCTGTTTTGTTAATGTATGTAATCCACTACCACCATCACTCTCTCTCACCACCACCACCACCACCACCACCACCACCACCACCACCACCACCACCACCACCACTACTACTACTACTACTACTACTACTACTACTACTACTACTACTACTACTACTACTACACACTCATTGTCTCCCACCACCACTATACCACTTATACCACCACCATCACTACTACACACTCACTCTCTCCCACCACCACCACCACCACTACTGAATCCCGCCACCTTCTCAGAGTGTGCACGGAAGCCAAGTATATAAACGACTCCTTCGGTGACGGGGTGAGTGAATCTGAGAGCGAGGATGAGGAAGATATCTCGCCAGCGCCCGTGTCCGCCCCCGCCCCTACGCCCACCCGCCAGCGCCCCGCCACGCCCTCCCGGACATCACGCCCCCACTCCCCGCTCTCTGACATGGACACGGAGTCTAAGAGAAATTCACAGGTTCGTGTTATTGTTGTTTTTCCTAGAAGTTGTCATTTTGTATCTGTGGATGTTGTGATAGTTTTTTCTCACAAGATTATAGTTTGTTGTCTTTTTTTTTTTCTTTTCCTTCTTTTTTTTTTCTTGGTCTCGTTCTTCTTCTTCTTCTTCTTCTTCTTCTTCTTCTTCTTCTTCTTCTTCTTCTTCTTCTTCTTCTTCTTCTTCTTCTCCTTCTCCTTCTCCTTCTCCTTCTTCTCCTCCTTCTCCTCCTCCTCTCCTCCTCCTCCTCCTCCTCCTCCTCCTCCTCCTCCTCCTCCTCCCATCACCACACTTCCCAGTCTTCCAATGCCTCTGTGTCCCTCCAGGCTGTGAGCACCGAACCTTCAGACTTGGAGGACCACAGCTCAGTCACCACCAGCGACATTGAGTGCCCTGAGCCTCCAGTGGTGGACTCCCGCAAGGACAAGGCGTACAGAATCGCCCTTGAACTCCTGCACACTGAGAGGACGTATGTGAAGGTCCTGCATCTCATAGACCAGGTGAGGGGGCTGTTGTACGTGGTTCACTGTGGCTCTTTTCTGTGGCTCATCTTTGTTTCTTCTTTATTATCGTTAAAAGGTATTCATATTTGTTTCCTCTTCATATATTTTGGTAGAGTATGATTTTTAATGTTTTTTTCTATATTTTGTTCTTGTTTTTCTTCTTTTCATCGTAAGAAATTATTAAAAACTATTTCCAGTTGTATTTCAGTGTATAACTTTTTTTTCTTTTTTTTTTTTACTTCCGTTTTCTATTAATTCCTATTTTTTTCTTTTCTTTCTCTTCTTTATTTCTTCTTTTTATCGTTGGATGGTATTAAAATTTGTTTCCACGTCATATATTTTAGTAGAGTATGATTTTTAATGCTTTTTTTATATTTTGTTCTTGTTTTTCGTCTTTTTTTATTGTAAGAAAGTATTTAAAAGCTATTTGCAATTGTATTTCTGTGTAGTACGTTTTCTTTTTTTCTTTTTTTACTGCCGTTTTCCATAAATTCCTACTTCTTTTCTTCTTTTCTTTGTCTCTTCTTTATTTCTTCTTTATCGTCGTTAGAAGGTATTAAAATTTGCTTCCACTTTATGTAATTTGGTAGAGTAGGTATGATTTTTACTGTTGGTTTTTCAATATTTTTTTCTCGTTTTTTTCTTCTTTATCATCCCAAGAAAAGAAAAAAAAACTATTTCTACTTGTATTTGGGTATAGTATGTTTTTTTTTCCTGCTGTTTTCTATAATAACCTACTTTCCCGTTTTCTTCTTTATCATCCTAAGAAAGTATTACAAAATCGTGTATTTGAGAAGAGTACGTTTCTTTACCTGCTTTCTATAATTTCCTAGATTTCTTCTTTCATTTTCTAAAGTAATAACAGTTTAATTTTTATTAGTAAACTACTGAGACACATTTTTTCTATGATTTCTAGGGTATGATTAGACGATTTTATTTGCATTTTGAAGGGTCTATGGAGGTCAAAAGATTAATGGCCTGAGTCTTCACTATTCTAAACCACACATAAGTTTCTGAAGCTGTATGAAATCACCAAATAGTAACAAGAATGAATATGAAAACGCGTCATGGTACTGAAGAGATTAAAATAACAGTGACTACCATGTTATTTTGACATATATAGGAGGGGTAGTACTGCTTTGTTCGTCCTCTGCTCACCTCTGCCTCGCCTTCTGCAGGAGTTCCAGTTTCGCGTGGACAACGAGAACCGCGCCCACCACATGTTCCCGCCAGACGTCATTCTTCACATGTTCTCCAATATCAAGTCCATTTATAAGCTGCACCACGACTTCCTCCTCCCGCAGCTTGAGGAGCGGATGGCACAGTGGGAGCATAACAGGAGGATAGGTGAGGTCCAACACACACACACACACACACACACACACACACACACACACACACACACACACATACTAGCAGGTCTTCCGTGTGTACCTGTGTGTGTGTTTGTGTGCATGCTACTAGGTTAACACACACATACACACAGAAGAGACAAGAGCAAGTCGAAGGATATAAACGAACAATTATGGAAAATATATGGAAAAAAAATAATAGTTTCCCACACACAGGAATAGAAATTTGGAATGTATTGAAGAAGGAAGTGGCTCATGTGAGGATGATGCACAATTTCAAAGTCAAATGAGATAATAAGAGATAAAGGGACTGGACAGCACACACACACACACACACACACACACACACACACACACACACACACACACACACACACACACACACACACACACACACACCAAATGAATGATACAAATAATACACAATACAGATTTAATGATACATGATACATAAAAATGGTGTGAGTTACATTATGTGTTACTTGGTGTGTATTTAATATGAGATGTGAAATGAATAATGTGTGTAATTAGTTTCCCATTTTGTATTTATTTATTTTGTTTCTTTTTTTATTTATTTGGATTGATCTGATTTTATTTCCTATTTGTGTATTTATTAGTTATATTTTGTTGTCATTTATCTGTTCTATTTATTCATTTATTCTGTTCCATTCATTTTGATTATTTATGTATTGATTTATGTTAATTTTGTATCTTTTTATTTATTTTCCTCCTAGCATTTATTTTCTTTTTATTTATTTATTTATTTGTTTTATTTATTTTTTTCTTTCCTTCATCACTCACTGCTGTCTTGTGTTCCAGGTGACATCATGAAGAACTTTGCCCCGTTCCTCAAGATGTACACAGAATATGTACGTAACTTTGACAACGCCATGACACTCATCAACCAGTGGCAGGCCAAGTGTCCTCGCTTCGCTGCCATCATGGACGACATTCATGTAGGTTGCGCCTCTTTCACTTGATGTGGACCTTCCTTATTGACACTTACTCTTGTTTCTACCTTCCTTACTCTTTACAACTCTCTCTCTCTCTCTCTCTCTCTCTCTCTCTCTCTCTCTCTCTCTCTCTCTCTCTCTCTCTCTCTCTCTCTCTCCATATTAAACATTTTCATACTGACATACACACTTTTATTATTGTTTCTGCCTTTCTTAGCCCTTCACACATGCTTTTTTTTTTCTTCTTTTTTTTTTACTCTTGTCTTTATTTTCTTACTTTACATATTGATGCTTTTCTTACTGACATACGTATTTTTATTTTTTTTTTCTTCCTCACGCCTTCACACATGCTTTTACTATATTTTTTACCTTCTTGCTCCTTCACACAATATTAGAAACTTCGTTATTGATATATACACTTTTGCTATGGTTTCTGCTTTCCGTACTCCTCCACACATTGATTTTAAACACTTTCTTATTAATACGCTTAACATTTTTATTATTCATATCATCTTTACTCCTCTTTGTCTTTTTTCTGCTACACATACGAGTAATTCAATCTTTGTTTCCACTTTATTACTGACACATGTTTTATTCTTGTTCTTTCATCTTTAACTTATCTTCCTTCTTGCTGATTATTTAGGGCAGAGGTGAAGAATTTTAGGTATGAGAGAGAGGGGGAGATATTTTCTTGATCATTTCTTTTATTTGTATCATAACTATTTCTCTTCACCTTTCTCTCTGCTACACAACATTTATACTCTTCATTGCTGGTATGTAGCCTACACTTGTCTGTCTCCTGTCATGTCAGTGTCCAGATGGCAATATTCAGGAGGTGCATATTGATCAAGGTTTCAAGACCAGGATGCAGTCTTGGAACAGTGAACAAAATACACATAAAACCATCATTTTTACAGTGTGCTTGTAGCCATTAAATAATTGCCCCTTTGATGTGTGTGTTATCAGACCCCATCAGCTTTGTAGAGATGATAAGGATCTGTCAAAGGATTCAACAGTTTTCTATCCCTTTTTTCATTGCCAGCAGTTTGTGTAAGTTTTGCTGCAATGGCATACACTGTCCTCTCTCATTTGTAGCAAGCTTGCACTCAGTCACACTTAAGAGGGCATGTTTGCTTGTTTTACATTACTAATTCCTGTGAGAAATATGATGACAATAAAAACTCATATTCCCTTCCCGTGGAGATGTACAGATACTTTTATTTATAATTAATTAATATGACAACTCACACTTTCCTCAACATTTTTTCCTTATCGTAATCTGTTAACTTCTGTACCAGTGTGTTTCCGGATTGTCTATGGAGGTGCACTGGAACCTTATTGCTGTAGCCCATTAATGTGTGTGTACTCGTAACTAATTGACATCTCTATGGGTGTGTTCTCTGACAGTCCATGGAGGTGTGTGGGAATCTGACGCTACAGCACCACATGCTCTCCCCTGTGCAGCGCATCCCTCGCTACGAGATGCTGCTGAGGGACTACCTGAAGAAGCTGCCTGAGGACTCACCAGACTGCCACGATACAGAGAGTGAGTGGCTCAGGTCCCTTTACCAATGTGTATTTACCTCATTGTGTTCTTATAGAAGTGAGTCAAGCTTATAATGGCTCATCCCTATAATAACTAAGAAGTAAAATGTGAGTGTGTTTTGTATATCCATCATGTGTTTACAGTGATTAATCAATTGTTCTCCCACAGAGGCTCTGCATCTCGTCTCCACGGCAGCTAACCACGCCAATGACGCCATGAAGAAGATAGACAAGTTTGAGAAGCTCCTCGAGATCCAGGAGAGTCTAGGAGGAGCAGAAGACCTTGTGTCTCCCACCAGGGAACTTATTAAAGAAGGGAAGATTATTAAGATTTCAGCCAGATCAGGGGACCATCAAGAAAGATATATATTTTTAGTGAGTATGCGAAACTTAAAGAATGGCAAATGGTTAAAGTATGTATATAACGTATCAATGGTCTTAAGGAACACAACTCATTCATAAATCATGATTTATCTGTACACTGTTGCTTCAAAAGTAAGAATGGAGAGTCAGCCCAGTTAGGTAGTATGTTTACTTTAGAAGGTTCACACATACCTGTCATTCCTTCTCACAGCTGACGGATCTCCTGCTGCTGTGTTCCCCCAAGCTGATGAGTGGCCGGGTGATGAGTGGCCCTCAGTATCGCCTGCGGGCAAAGTATCATGTAGAAAATTTAATCATCCAAGAGGGAGACAACTTAGAGACAGCAAATACTTTCTATATAAAAGACAACAACAAATCAGTGGAACTCTACACACAGTAAGTTGATGGAGTGAGCAGGAAATAAGACAGTTAGCATTAAAATTTGAATAAGAAGGGAAAGCATATGAAAATATACAGATTAAGTTTTGACTTGGCTATAGCATGAAAATACATCTTACTAGTTATTCTTTGTGTATATAAATGCATTGCAACTCTGAAATTCTTGTTTTGCAATATATGCATACATACGTATACTGTACATGTTTATCGTGTAATATCTAAGATCCATATTATGAATAGACAATAGCTTTGTGGCATTACCGTCACATCTTGGGGAGTGACGTGTAGTTCCTTGTCTTCAACACTCATTGCCTCACCAGGACCATAGAGGAGAAGGAGCAGTGGCTGGATGCATTTATACGCGCAATACATGAGACGTCACAGCGGAAATCTTCCCTCAAGCTGCACTTCAACCCAAACCAGCGAGTCATAGACGTCGACCTCGGCCAGAAGCAGCCGATGCTTATTCGGTCCGACTCGGTGACCAAGTGCATGGAGTGCGGCAGCCAGTTCACCATGGTGCGCCGCAAGCACCACTGCCGGGCGTGTGGCGCGGTGAGTTGTTGTTGTTGTTGGTTGCCACCCGAAGAGGGGTGACGCGGGCCTTTGGTTATGGCCCACAGGCGCGGTGAGTGCTGTCACCTTCACTTTATGCTAGGAGTTTTGGTTCTCATCAAGTATTTAACCAAAGTGATAGATTTTTTATTTTTTTTTCCTGCATAGTAATTATTGAATAAAGTTGCTTCATGTCATTGATATTAAAGTCCACAATTATTTTTCACACTCATTTTTTATCAAATATTTACAACAAGCTCATCTAATTAAAAAGAAGAATATTTAGACAAATTTATAAACAGTTACCAGAATTTCTTAGAGCAACTTCACCTGAATAACAGCAAAGCATATAGGCAGGCAAGTGCATGTAAATACCCAGAATGCAGTTTACATGGTATTTAACTAATAAAGAACAAATGCATTATATTAGGATATGATCAGGAAAAAGTTCAGAGTAGTAACACTTGTTTTCACTCTTTGATCATCTATTTATTGACATACCATAACACTAGCTGTGTCTTGAATCCATCAGGTGGTGTGCAGTAAATGTTCCAGTTTCAAGGCGTCTCTTGCCTACGAGTGTGGCAAGAGTGTGCGGGTGTGTCGGACGTGTCATGCCACGCTGCAGGAACTGTCCTCCTCCACGGCCACACCTTCCCCGGAGATAGACGATGGGGATGAGTGCTCCGTGTACAGTGCCAAAGATCAGCTTGACTTACCCTTTCGCAACAGAGGAGTGCTTGAGGTAATGCTGCTTGTGTGCTGTCACTGTCTCAGACATTCCCTTTTGTCCTTCACTGCTTTATAAGGTTTATATCCTTGGTTGTTGAACAGTATGTACAGTTTGTACACTATATGAGTTATTTTTGCAATGAATAATTTTCCAGTCCATTCACATAACTGTTTTGATCTATTAATATTTCTTTTGTGCTTTTGGCCTCCCTTTTTGTGATGGTCATGTTGAGCAGCTATTTTTCTTTACCTAACGATGTACATAGTGCATTAATAAGTCAAGATGAATAATTTTTCTTGAAATTTGTGTATACTGGTTTTTCCACTCATCACTTCCTCTGATAGTACACTCTGTTCATCTATGTGGAAAACTATATTTCTATACATGTTCAATTTCTCTTCTTTTGTTAAGTTTGTTGGTCTTCCTCACGATTGGTGTTGCAGGTGTCGGCCAAGACGAGTGGGGCAGTCATGCAAGGCTTCCTTCAGCTCAAAACTCACCGCAAGACTTGGGTCAAGAGATGGTTTGCTTTACACACAGACTTTGTCCTTTACTCCTTCAAGTGTGAGGCTGATGACCAGGCACTGACAGCCACACCAGTGCCGGGATTCACAGTGACACACCTCCAGGTTGGTTTTGTCGACTCTTAGGTTTCATGATGCAAATAAACAAGAGACATAAGTATTGCATAAGGATGAATATGCATCTTTATCCTGTATATTTATTCAGTAAATACTTGAATTTCCATTCCCACAGGGCACGAGGAATGAGAGTGGAATTAGTGACAAGGAGAAAGAGAGAGCATTTAAGCTACATCATGCCAAAAAGCAATACATATTCCAGGCAGCTTCTAAAGATGAATCTCAAAGGTAAGAGATACAAACATGTACGTATTATGTTTCAGTAAATACATTGAAATTTTCTTGCATATAGATGTAGCATAGCATATAGAAGCCACTGAGGCATTTGAAGTATATATACACAAATGTGCAGCGACACAAAGGAAGACAGAAATGAAAGTGAGAAGTAGATGCTAATCCTTGCATAGACAAGAAATTTAATCTCATGCAGTCTGATTAGATGTTGCATTATCGTAATGACTGAAGTTAAGGTCACTGGAATATATATAGATTGAGAAAGAAAATTGAAGTAATAGTGGGGAGTAAAGGACACCAATCACCACCAACAAAAGGCACTGAATGTTGTTCCCTCTGACACCTGCCGTCCTCCTACAGGTGGGTGGCAGCCTTGAAAAAAGCATCCCAGGCAGAGCTCCCCTCCCCGGTTCAATGACGAGAGCGGCAAGTGATCGAGGCTCTTATCACAAGTCTGTGAGAACAACTACTGTAAAAGAAACAACTACAACTCTACATACATACATGAACACACCAACACAACCGCACACACTCTTACCCAATTTGGACGTGGCGACAGGACTTGCTGTGGTATATTTCTTCTTCATCTGCTCAGCCATTGGTTTAGGAAGCCGGTGGGTGGTACCTGAACAGTCTGCTGTGAGTCATAATCTTAACACATTGCCTCTCCATCATCAGTTTTCAACAGTTACTTGTTACTTATGTATGTTTTTTTGGGCTTCTGATTCTATGTATATAACATTTTCATCAGTGTTATATAAATTATTGTTAAAGCAAAAAATTGTGTTTATGTATATCTGGAGTAAGTTGATACAAATTTATGGTGTAGTATACCACATCAATGTGTATCTGTTTTATTGCTTTGATGTTGCATGAGAAAATTACTTTTTTCTATCTTAAAAACTGTATGTTTTGTATGTTTCACAGAAACATTGATTCCTGTAAGTTTCTTTACCAATATGAAATCTTCAGTCATTGCTTTAATCAACTCATGTTCTGTCAATTGATTCAATGGGTGTTCCGTACAAGTCACCTGTGGTCTTTAGGTTTGGCGACAGAGTGTGCAGTGCAGCGTGGTGATGGAAAGGTAGTTGTGTCCCAGTGTTGTGTTGCTTCACGACAGACAGGCGTCAGTGGCAGGCATCTGCGTGGGTTGAGATTCCAGATTTGAAACAAGAGCAATAAGTAGTTCAAAAGTGTACATAAATCATAAATAATAGGAATTGAAGGTGAGTGAGAAGAAATATAGTGTGTCAGGTTCTGGTAACCAATGGAGAAAAAATTAAACAATAAAACACGCACTTAAAAACGTCCAACCACAAAACGCACAGATGATGTGACGTCCAGAATTAGAAGCTTAAGATAAAGACTCATGATTCAGTATTATTGTTAATGTAATTGGCATATCACAATGTAAGCTGTCTCTTTTGTTTGTGGTACAGTGCAATACTATTTATGATCAGAGGTGCTGCTTTTTGGGAGGAGATTATTAAATGATATTCCCTGAAATCAGCTTCACATCAGATAACACTGAGCTACAGTTATGCTTTACCATGTTAACCTAATGTTATTAGTTGGAGTTCACAGTGAAGGTGTGATCAAGATGTTATACTTTAGATATAAGGCAAGGAGCTGCATTGCTTGGGCCAGAAGTTATGCTCATGTCATCTTTGGCTACATGTTAGTGGGTGACTTGGAGTAGTTCTGATCTGTTTCAATATGATGCAGAGAGCTGAAGGAGGTATCAGGTAGAAACGGTCAGGAGTTGAATGATACAATGCTTTTAACAACATCACAGAGAAGGAACTGATAGAGAGAGGTTTGCATCAGATTTAGTAAAGCATAATATCATTAAGTGTGAGAGGGTAGCTGTGAGGTACTGGTAGGAAGGGGCTTTGGGCTTTATGCAGAGAAATGGCATTCCTCATTTCTAAGTTTCTTCTTCATTAAAAATGCATTTAATCTAACTGATGGACATACTGTTGGATAATACTGAATAATGCTGTAGTGCTTGTTAGTGTCTGGAAGTGATTGTTGCTGACTCATCACAAAATACATATGTCTTTTTTTAATCAAAATCTGTGAAGGGATTTCAAGTGTTGGTTGGGTTATACTATAAATGCTGATGAAATTGGCTGTCCTCCCATCAAGACAGAGGAAAGGTATCGACATGCTAGATTCTCTCTGTGTAAAAGAGAATAGCATGTATGATAACCATTATGTATTTTGTTCTTCCTTGGCAAACATAAACTTACAAACCAAACCTTAAAATTAGTAAATGCATGCACTTCATATGTGGGACTTGAATTTTACTGTATTACACCACTAAATATTTAAAGGACTTTATCACTTTTTTTTTTCTTATATACATATATAATTATTGCATCAACCAAAGTTCAGGAAGTGAAGGGATAATTGCTATTGAAGGTCACATACATCCTGAAAGTTCCCTTTCAGTTGCTAGGAATAACACTCTCTATTCAGGAGGCTCAGTGTTGGTCTGCATTCATACCTGATATTTCTGTTGACTGAGGCACTAAATGTTTTGATCTTCAACTTGGCTGGATTATAGATATTAGGACTGTTGAGAAGGTTTTGATTTCCTCAAAGAATTTGTTTGGTTTTGATTTCAAGTGTCCAGTCATTCTCTTCAATGGGCCGCCGTGGTACAGTGGAACCATGCGTGCTTTGGGATCCTAGAGGTTTCCAAGCGCACGGGTTCAAATCCTGTCCACGGTCTGAGTGTAGGTTGGGCTTCCTCACTCGGGGCAACGGTTTCCTAGCGGATGGGCTTTAAGATAGGAGGTACCCTAGGAAGTATCCCCTTTAGCCCATAAATTCCCGTGAAAAGCCCACATGGTATAAAAAAAAAAAAAAAAAAAGTCAGACGAGCTATTCTTGAAAGTAACAATGCCATCATTTGGTTCATATTTACCTCTGGTACTGATCAAGTTTAAGTGGAACTGTAATTACTGTGAATAGCTCACATATAAAGTGCATGTTTAAAAGCCTTAAAAAAGTAAAATTCACCAATGCATATCAAAAGCATAAAGAAATAAATATAACTAATCTTGTCTACAAACTGAAATTTTCCAACACCACAGCTGAAAAATAGTATTCTTACTGTACTGTCACCATTATCTCACTCTCTTCCTGTCTCTGTATATTTCCAGCCCATACCTCAGCTTGTATACTTACTGGATGTATCAAAAATATTTATTTTGTATGAAAATCAAATTGGTAGCATGGAAGGTGGATATGTATAAACAAATGTATGTGTAAATTAGATTAGTAAAAACTGTAAATTGCAGTGAAGGATGTGGTATATACTAGTGGCTTCTACAGAAATCATGGTGTCCTTACATCTAGTTACTGGAGACAAATATTCCTTTGTCACAGTTCCTTCCTTCCCTTGTTACCAGACTGTCATCATAGAAAATTTTTATTGTTTTGCACAGTGTAATTGGGGAGGAATAATTTCACACATGTAATGTAAGAAGACCTCATGTACTGAGGAACGGAGGCTTGTCCGAGGAGGTTTTGTCTGTCTTATGACTTGTAGCAGCAGCAGCAGCAGCAGCTTCATCACTCAGGTGTTGCACGTCCTTGCCGGGCGCTGCACCAAACTGACTTTCATCTTTTTGCTTTTTGAAGCTTCATTGTGCTTAACATCACTTGTTTCATGTTTTCAATAAGACTGAAGAAAACTTAAGCTTAAGGAGAGTGTGTTCTTTTTTATGAAAAGTGTCTCTACTGTCATTGAACTCACTTTTTTTGTGGTTTTCAAGAATTATTCAGATAACAGCAACATTTCTAGGAGTATGTAGGATTTGAGTTGTTTAAAGCAAAACAAATTGATAGGTTGGGTGTGTGAGGTCACTGACTTGAGGCTCAGATGGTGTTTGTCACACCAAGAATTGCTCATAATGAACAAGCCTTGTTTGTTGGGTGTGAATTGTTAATGTGTGTGTGTGTGTGTGTGTGTGTGTATGTGGTTGGGATGTGGATGGAAGAGTGGTGACTGAAAAGGAAGAATTTTATACTGTGCACCAAGCCGTGACCTCCTGAACCCAATCTCTCATTCTGTATTAGTTGTCCTCACAGAATGTGATGGCTCGCTCACTAAGTCTTAGCTACTGTGCTTGTGTATAATGTACAGAAACCTTTTGAATTTCTTCACCTGATTCAATTACATGCACACCTTATTCTTCTTTCATTTGCTGTTAAACAGTATAATGACTGTGCTCATTTACTATTAAGACTGCACAGATTGTTAGCATTACAGATTTTTCAGAATATATTATATTGAACTGCAACATTTTACATCATTATAGAGATGCAGTATGCAGTATTTTTTGTATACATGTAATGTGCCACATATTTATGTAAAAAATCAACTTTCATCTTTAAAAGTTAAATTAAATGTCTGGGACAATATTTAGTTTGATAACTGGACATTATCAAAGCAATTTTTAATAGAATCTCCTCTCCCTTGTAATTACTGACAGGGAGTGACGGGTGCTCTGCTCTCAAGCTTTCCTCTCTCACCTTGTGTCTCTTGCTGGCTAAATCTTGCACATATTTATCTTGAATCAATGAGCATCAACTTCTACATTGTTGTGGTTGGTACACACTCGTCACTACTAAAGGAAGCACTTCTTGCCTCTTAAGTAACCCTCCACACTTAACTAATTGTGCCATGCAACAGTTGCAGTATGAGTAATTGATATCTTTTATATGTTAACTGTTAAACTTTCTGATACAAATTCAGATTTCAGTAGAGCTTTCCACACTCTGTATATGATGGTTCCTCCCACGGTCTCCAGGCCTTCTCTAGAATATTATGTATTGCAAGTTTATGATGATTTGCATGAGTTAATGGTGCTATTTTTTTGAAGATTAGTATAGGTGTATTGCATTAGCAAGGCACTGAGAAATAATAATTGTTGAGATGCATGTAAAGTTAATTTAATATGATAAATATTCTGTATATAAGAAGATATTCTTACATGTCACGCTAAGCATCCTGTGCCCAAAATTGTTATAGATGATTGCAAAGGATCACCCTCAACACCCTTGCTAGTCACCTCAGCAAACACAAATGACATCATCCTTGTTACCGAATTAGAAAGGAAGCAAAAGTTACACATGAAAAATATGGTCAATGATGGAGGAAAATGACACAATTGTCACAGCTGTATGTATTTGCTGCTTCTATCAGAGAGCAGTAGATATTTATGTACAATATTTGGTTATTATATATTCTTTGTTAAATAAAGAGATTGTAACCACTGGACTTTGCCTAACATTGCACGATAATGTCATTAGGAAGTACAGCTCTTTACTCCTCTGCCCCCTCCCCCACCGTGCCCCTCTTATTCTTGCTACCCTTCCACTCCCTCTCAGAGCCACCTTCAACGTGTGGTGTAACTGCTGAATGACTCAAGTAGTTGTCAGTTTGGATATTCACATTGGTTTAAAGTGAATGGAGAAATAAGATGGAACTGAAGATTACTTTAGAGTGTTATATAAGAAAGAGGCAACAAAATATGAAAAGTGGTATGATGGCAGCCTTGGTGGGGACCTCTTCCAAGTTAGGACACTATGGATGCGAATGCAAGGAGCTACAGATGGTTTGAGTCCCGCAGCAATATGCTAGATGGGTGATATGGGAGAGGACGACACAGTGGAGCATATGATGCTAGACGCAGGGGCTCTCAACCTGGGGTTTGTAAATCCCCAGGGGTTCACAAAAAAGATTTGCTGGGGATAGTTAGATGGCTGATCTAATATAGCTACCCTTTGCAGCATATCCTTGCATATTGAGTCACTAAATTAACATTCTGCTCGATGTCAGATTACTGGGGGTTCCGGTTGATTATCTTATATAACTCAGGGGTGTTCTTAACGAAGAAAAGGATGATAACCCTTATACTAGAGTGTTTTGAAGTACGCCAGAGACAGGAATGAGATGATGCAAGTGGTGCTGAGGGAATTGGGTAATGCCAGGGAGAAGACGGGAAGAAAATGGATGGTGTTGTTGCTGGGATTGTGTGGGGAGACGAGTGAAAGCATAATTGAAGCTGTGAAAGAGTTCCAACTTAATGGAGAGACTGTGGCGTGCTAGACGTTGGGATTAGTAGTATGAAAGATTATTTCTGGTCCATGTTTAGCCGTTCTCTCTCTCTCTCTCTCTCTCTTTTTTTTTTTTTTTTTTTTTTTTTTTATCCTTTTTTTTTTTTTTTTTGTCCCCTAAAAGAGCCGCCGATACTAAAAACCTGCCTTAGTAGAAATCCTGAGCCACTTATAGTATCAAGATCAAAATCAAGTTTAAGTTCCACAATCCACTGCCTAGCTCTACGTCACACGGTCACTCCCACGGTCCCACCGCCACACGTGGATGAGGAAGCATAGAAGGTGGACGAACGGGCAGTGCGTGCGGCAATGAAAGACGAGGCTTCGGAACTTTGCAGTGACGCTTTGCATACAGTCACGATCCAAAATAGGTAAGAGGGACATGGTATTGCAATATGAGGTAGGCTTATTCTGGCGTTGCAGAGTGGAAGAGGGAACGGATTGATTTAGATATGATTGGCATTGATGTGGAAACCGACGATTAGTGTTGTCGAGAGACGGTATTGTGTACTGGTGTGAAAGGCGCCATGTAATCCTTCTCTACCTGTAGCTATACTTAAAACGCTTGTAGTTTATTTAATTCAGTTATATTTTTGTACATTATACGTAAACTTAAGGAGCACGATCACCTTGCTTTAATTAGCGATGCAGAACGAGGATGGCTGGATGAGGATAAATTATTATGATAGTTTGTGATATTTTGTTCACTTTCCCACAAGGAGTGTTTTCAGATACCACGGAGGTAGCGAAGCAGTTACTTCCTCAATGGTGGCGTAGAATCCTTATCAATCTATCGCTAAAATCATGAGAATACGCTGAAATAGTATGAATAAGTACTATGTTGCTCACTCTACACAGTCTGCATTGATTAAGTGCCTGGGTATAGTTTGAGAATATTAGCTATAAATTATTTCCAAGCAATGGCCTTCACTGACATCCTGGCTAAATTGGCAGTTTGATACCGAGCATAGTAATTATTTAACTTATTCTTGTAACTTCCGATGATAATAGCGATTAGTGTGTTATTCAATTATGTCGAACAGAAATTGTGCCCCGAATGAATTATGTCGCGATTATTATGTGGTGCTGTAAACTGCCAGTCAAGATACAAGTGGTAATTAATAAGACCGTTGCAGACTTTAGTGTGTGTGTGGTGTGTGACTGAACATGAATCTTTGACAATACTAAACTACCGTACAAGGAGAATAGGGTATAACGAGCCGCTAGCCTCTGTTCTCGAGGGTAAAGGGGGGAGGGAGGGGTGTAAATGCTTGTTAGTGTGGAACCAGCACACTTGCTACTTTGGGTGCTGGTTGCTGCACCCGTTCCGCATTTGTCACGTTTACACTCGACACGTCATGGCCATTCTCTCTCTCTCTCTCTCTCTCTCTCTCTCTCTTCTCTCTCTCTCTCTGCTTATCAACTACTAAAATATCATAAACGACTGCATGGCTTACTGTACGGTGTTTTTTATTTTTTTTTTCTATTTATTTGAATATGTAGAATGACGTACGTATCCTTTCTATTACACATGGCATCGCGTATAGGCAGGCCTCATAGTCTTGCCACGTGAGTCCCCCAGATCTCTCCCTGCTAGCCATGGTCGGGTCAGGTCACTTATGAGTTGGATTAAGATGGCAACAGTGCGGAGAAGTACTGCAGCTAATGCCCGAAGTACAAAGTTAGTGGTTATTCTGTACTTTTACCTAGAGCGACATGTCAACTCAAGGGCTCTAATAGGTATTTTCATTGGCCAGAACTCATGACGTATATATTAAACCATACCTTTCTCAACCCCTCCATGTCCGCTTCCCCTGTCTTCCCTTTCTTGTTTCTGTATTTCTCATATCACTAAGTACTGATGACGAGGTCGCTGTGCGACTGATACAGGATAACCTAGATGGGCCCTGGTGGCCCTTTGTTATCCTATTATTTATGTTATGTTATGTTATCAAATCCGCATCGTCCGATTCTTCTCTCTCTCTCTCTCTCTCTCTCTCTCTCTCTCTCTCTCTCTCTCTCTCTCTCTCTCTCTCTCAGGACTGTATATACAAAATAACACACACACACACACACAACAAACACACACGACAAACCTGATATGTTACTATTCGAGGGTGATAGATGTAATACAGGAAAGAGATGGTTGGGCTGATGGAATATATCTGGATTTAAAAAAGGCCTTTGATAAGGTACCACACCAGAGACTGATCTGGAAACTTGAAATGGTAGGAGGAGTGCATGGCAGTTTACTAAAATGGATGGAAGACTTTTTGGTAGGAAGAGAAATGAGAACAATAATTAAGGACAGACCATCAGAATGGGGCTTGGTGGAGAGTGGAGTTCCACAGGGATCAGTGTTGGCACCAGTAATGTTTGCGGTCTACATAAATGACATGGTGGATGGGGTGTCCAGTTATGTGAGCCTATTTGCAGACGATGCAAAATTGTTAAGAAAAGTGAGATGTGACAAAGATTGCGAACTACTCCAGGAAGACTTGGACAGAATATGGAAATGGAGCTGTACATGGCAAATGGAGTTCAACACGACAAAATGCAAGAAATTAGAGTTTGGCAAGAGTGAAAGAAGAATCAGGAGTATGTACAAGATAGGAAATGAAGACATAAAACCAGTCATGAAGAAAAAGACCTTGGGGTGACAATTACCAATGACCTATCGCCAGAGAGACATATAAACAAAATAATTGGAGAAGTATTGAACTTATTGAGGAACATAAGAGTGGCGTTCGTATATTTAGATGAAGAAATGATGAAGAAAATAATTACTGCAATGATAAGACCAAGGCTTGAATATGCAACAATACAGTGGGCTCGAACTTAAAGAAACACATAAGGAAACTAGAGAAAGTACAGAGGGCTGCAACAAAAATGGTGCCTGACTTAAGAGATTTGACTTATGAAGACAGACTGAACAGAATGCAACTTCCGACCCTGGAAAACAGAAGAAAGGGAGACCTGATAGCAATATACAGAGTGATGATTGGCATGGAAAAAATGGATAGGGAAGATCTGTGTATGTGGAATGAAAGAATGTCGAGAGGGCATGGGAAAAAACTAAAAATGGCCACTTATAGGAGAGATGTGAAAAAATATAGCTTCCCTCATAGAAGGGTGGAAACATGGAATAGTTTAGACGTGGAAGTGGTCAACGCAAGGAATATTCATGATTTTAAGTAAAAGCTGGACATTAGTAGATATGGAGACGGGACAGTACGAGCATAGCTCTTTTCCCGTATGTTACAATTAGGTAAATACACGCGCGCGCGCGCCCGGTAGCTCAGTGGTTAGAGCGCTGGCTTCACAAGCCAGGTTCGATTCCCCGGCCGGGTGGAGATATTTGAGTGTGTCTCCTTTCACGTACCTACCAGTGAGTAGGTACGGGATGTAAATCGAGGAGTTGTGACCTTGTTGTCCCGATGTGTGTTGTGTGCCTGGTCTCAGGCCTATCCGAAGATCGAAAATAATGAGCTCTGAGCTCGTTCTGTAGAGTAACGTCTGGCTGTCTCGTCAGAGACTGCAGCAGATCAAACAAACAGTGAAGCACACACACACACACTAATTAAAGTGATAATGGTAGTGCTGATAATACTACTACACTCTTCATAATAATTCCACTCCACATTTCTTTCCTCTTAATCTACTCCAATCTAAGCATTCCAGGTGAAAAACTGCTGAAAATTCCTTGGAAACACTGAAAATTTAAGGAAATTTTCAATCCGCAATTAAGTGCGGACGTGAGCATCGCCCGCGTCTTGGTGGGCTGTCTGAGCAGGGATATATGACTTTTTTTTTTTTTTTTTTTTGACGGACAACTGCCCAAGGGCTACAAAAAATGTGATGAAAAAGGGTCACTGAGGTGCCAAAGGTGAAAAAGAAAGGGGACTGCTTGGCTGGTATAGGAATCATTTTTTTTTTTTCTTCCTCTAAATTCTGAATGAAGAATGTACCGTATGTGTAGCTAGGTGCATGTAGTTTTGTGTGAAGGAAAGAGCTGTCTTTAGAGGGCAGGCTGTAACTGCTCCCTTGTATTGTGAGACACAAAGGGAAACATTCAGTGAGGTCACAGTTGGCTTTAATGGTCAATTCACAGCACCCACTGAACCACTGCTATTAGACCTCAATGGGAGTAATTATTGTTTCGGCATCTTATGGTGTTGTGTGGTATGGTATGGTGTGTAGTCATGTTAATGGTTTTGTAGTATTGTGTGTTGGTGCTGTGGTATGTGATGGTGTCCAGTGGTGCTGAGGTGTTGTGGTGGTACTTTGGCATGGTGGTAACTGATGTTTGCACGTGATGATGTGGTGTTAACACTACACATCTGTAATGATAACTGTAGTGAGAGAGAGAGAGAGAGAGAGAGAGAGAGAGAGGGATGGGGAGGTGGAGGAAAAGAGGAAAAAGGCAGCCCTATGATACACAACAAAGCCAATTTAGCTTTAGCCAATGACACCTACCTTGAAAAAAAAAAAAAAAAATTGACATATCACTTTTGTTAGAATTTTTATAAGAAATCTGCTTCTTCATGTAGAGAGCTGACTGTACCTGCTGATATTATCATTGTTGTATCATCCTATCATTTGTATGTAGTAAGTCTTTAATACATTAGTAATTGATAACTAATTACTAATACTCATAGAATAATTACTGCATAATGTTTATGGTTAGGCTACCATTAGTCAGCCTCTGTGTAACTGATGCCTTATAAGGTGTCACTTTGACAAACACCAGCCATTCATCTCTTTTTCTCACTCTGCTTGAATTTGAATATTATCAATATTATTATTTTTTCTTATGCATGAAGGACAGCCAGCCAAGAGCAACAAAAGATTATAAAAAAAAAAAGGCCCACTTGAAATGCCAGTTCCTTTAAAAATTGAAATAGAATTAGGCAAATGTTGGGGACAAATGACTTGAAACCCGTCTTAAAAGAAGACAGGTCATAGAAAGGTGGAAATACAGAAGTAGACAAGGAGTTCCAGAGTTTACCAGAGAAAGGCATGAATGATTGAGAGTACTGGTTAACTTTTGCATTAGAGAGTTGGACAGAATAGGGATGATAGGAAAAAGAAAGGACACAGACCTCAGGAGAAGGGGAGACATGCAGTTAGCAAGGTCAGTACTGCATTTAGCATGAAAATAGCAATAAAAGATAGTAAGAGAAGCAACATTTCAGTGGTGAGAAAGAAGCTGAAGACAGACAGTCAGAGGAGGGAAGTTGATGAGATGAAGCTTTTTATTCTACCCTATCTAATAAAATTGTGTGTGGAACCTGTGCAAAGAGTACTCCATACAGGGACGGATAAGGCCCTTGTACAGAGTTAGCAGTTGGAGGGGCGAGAAAAACTGGCAGAGATGCCGCAGAACACCTAACTTCGTAGAAGCTGTTTTTAGCAAGAGATGAGATGTGAAGCTTTTAGTTTAGATTATGAGTAATGGACAGAACGAGGATATTCAGTGTGGAAGGAGACAGTTGAGTGTCATTTATGAGGAGGGGATAGTTGTCTGGAAGGTTGTGTTAAGTTGATAGGTGGAGGAATTGAATTTTTGAGGCATTGAACACTACTTAGTTTTCTCTGCCCCAATCAGAAATCTTGGAAAGATCAGAAGTCAGGCATTCTGTGGTGTCCCTGCGTGATCTGATGATTTCCTGAAGGGTTAGACATCTCTGAAAGGACGGAAAGATGTAGGGTGATATCATCAGCATAGGAGTGGATAGGGCAAGAAATTTGGTTAAGATCATTAATGAATAATAGAAAGAGAGTGGGTGACAGGACAGAACCCTGAGGAACACCACTATTAATAGATTTAGGAGAAGAACACTGTCCGTCTACCACGGCTGCAATAGAACGGTCGGAAAGGAAACTTGAGATAAAGTTGCAGAGAGAAGGATAGCAACTGTAGGAGGACAGCAGAAACATGTTTGCTGGTGGTCATGGTCCATTTCTTCTCAGGTTTTCCCAAAATAAAGATCATCCAAAGGTATTTTGAGCATACTGAGTGAAGCTATAGTGTTTAAAATTGATTCCTTCTACAGCCTACAGTCTACACTGGGCTTCATGGATCCTAGGATACATTGGCACCACATTGGAAATACCTCATTTACTAGTAGTGCACAAGTATAAGGATGCTAACATGCATACAATTTGATTTATCAGTTTATTGGTTTTGATGTACATAAGGTAAGCCTGCCAACTCTCTTATCACTGCTGAGACTTTGGTAATCAAAATGGAAATTAAAAAGAAGCCAAGTATGAAATAAGCTACCAAAAATATATTTGCTTGTAATTTTACATCGGCAATTCCTTTGTACCTAAATGTCAGAAACACAAATGATTCTTAAGGTAATAATGATTCCTACCAGTTTTACTTATAATAAGACAGACAAATGCACCAGTAACTCTTGTTGATGAGGAGAGTTGGAGGCTGATGACTGTGTATAACAAAAAGAATTTCTTCCTTAACAAGGAAATAATCTTGTTAACAGCAAGATTTTTTCATACACATCAAGGTTTGTGTAATAGATAACGAAGAAAATATGTACAGGAAGATAATACTAAGGATCTCTACTAAATGTTAGTAATAGTTATGTAATGGCTTCCTCTTAGACACGAGGATACACAGCCGGCAGAATGTTATGAACACACTGATGCTGCTAAGAATGGCTGACAACACTGCCTCGCCACGCACGGCAAAGCTTTAAAACAATAGCTTAAGTAATAACAATAATAACAATCATAATAATAATAATAACAAGTGTACCTCATATGGCTGATAAGGATTCGGCTCTAATGTAAACAACATGCAACCAACCTGCAATTATTAAGACCCTCAGACCTTCATTCACCTCAAAAAGAGTACAGAACTGCAGGTTAAAGGATGTAATAATAATAATAATAATAATAATAATAATAAAAATAAAAATAATAATGTATCATACTGGGATATCCAAGACATGACATAACTAATCTTGCCTCACTATAGGAATAAAACAAAAGTAAAATGGATTACAATCAAGTATTAAAATTCACACAGTGCTTGAAAATTTAAGACGAGTGCATTAAATAAACCGTGAGGAGGAGCCATAGCTAAATTACAGCAACAAGGGATGTATTGGTGAGGGAATGATATGCATACCTTAGAAATTGAGGACACGGGCGAGAAGATTTGTAAGGAATGAATGAAGCCAGATTCTTTTGGCATCTTTACCCTGAAAGTATTTCCTAAACATGACTAAAAACTTTCAGAGGAGGAATGATGATGGTGGTGAGGTGACAATGGTGATGGGACTAGTGATGCTTATAGAGGGATGGTGATGACGTGGTACATACATACTACTGATGAATGGCGATGATGTGAGGTGTAATCACATGAGCTAAGCATGGATGGTCGTGACAGGAACAATGAGAAGCAACTTAAGTTTAGGAAGCAAAAAAAAATCATCATTGCTTTTATCATGCAAGACTCGCATAAACTTTCTCCATCTGACTTTATGGTGTGGATTCACTAATGCCAGATTCCCACCAGTGTATGGATTCCTTGCAGGTTTGGTAAGAACACTTGGCACTGTGGCTGATTAAGATTCACTGGTCTGATGGGCAACACTGTCAGGATTTTTTTTAATGTCATGACAGGTGTTCAGTGCCCTGCCTGGCCCTGCCTTTCCCTCTCATATTCAGGTTTTCATGATTCTCCTAACTGTTGTGGTGGAGGCGAGTGCTACAGTAAGAATGATGCAGCACTTAATACAGTGTGGAGATTGATGGTATTTTGTATTGATTATTTACACTGATGGTGCTTCATATTGGTTATTTAGTGATTTTCTTTTCTCTGTGGTGCTTCAGAGTAATATGAGAAGAATATGCCTTTTTGTATTAGCATTAAGTTTTCCAGATATTAAATGTAACGATTCTGGTAATTAAACCACAGCAGAAAATCCAAAATAAATTACATCTTTGGATATAATTTCATAATTAGTCCAACTAGAAATCACATACATCACTGAGATCTGGCTCACATGAATCCTCAGCAGTGAAGGACACACCACAATGAGACGTCACATCCTACCTCACGGAGAAGGACAGTCCATGTCACTTCTTTATCACAACTTGCTAAAAAAAACTGCCATAAAACAACTCGCAGTTCAAGTTCATGTAAACCTGTCTGAAACATTCTGAAGTATTGGCTATGAATGCCCAAAACAAATAATTTATAGTTCATTATAGTATGATGAAGGATGTCCTCTTCATTAGTGAATAGAAAGTGCAGATCCTTACACTTCCTTTGGACAGACTGGGGAAGGCTGTGTATGTGTGGAAAAGGTAAAGGTGATTGTGATGTAAAGTTCAGTGTCTAGCATTTGCATGGGAGTCTGTGGGTGTTGCCTGGAACACCTGATCCATTCATTACATTTGGCTTCCAGGTTCTGTACCTACTTGCTGCCATTTTACCAGGAGCTTTGGAATGCTGCCATCCCAGAGAGACAGGACTGAACTCAGGTTGACTTGTGTATCAGGTAAGTGTGCAGGCCACTCTAGCTACTACTGATACTCTATACACCTGTTGATCATCTAACTACTCACTTCATAAAATTAGATTTGGTTTACCCATTACAAACAGTAAATACCGTACAAATTTAATATGAAAGCACAGTTTATGTATAGTTATAAGTTATCAGGCCATGAGAGTGGAGACATAGGTATTACTTTCATAGATCAGAAAATATAGTTTCCACCTAATGTCACACCACAGTATACTAATCAAACCACACCTACTATCCTTTGAGCAACTTCCATCTACACATGACACACAAGACCACAGAATTGATCCACAACATACAATGCACTCATTAATGTTCATAATGTTCCCCTGTCCAGGGTAATAACCTGCATGTGGCAAGAAAAAGCTGGCAGACCTTCCTGAGGACCTTCCCTCACGTGGATGTACTCAGCTCCTGAAGGATGGAGAGGTTCTCAAACGCACTGAAGTCTATGCTCTGCCTTGTGTCGCTGAGGATGCTTCTCACCTGGAAGGAAATAGGTTGAAGGTGTAAGTTGTGTTCAGTTTCATTGGCAGTAATCACTGGTGAAGCATGTACATTTAGGGAATAAAGTAATATTCTTAACCTTTTAAAAATAATGGAAACAAAGTACTACATAAAGTCAACTATTAGAAATTATAGATAAAACAAAGGCTGTGGTCAAGTGCTCTGTTAAAGACTAGCTTCTGGAAAGAGAAAAGTAAGACAAATTTTCAGAGATAGAGCAATAAATACACATCAAGTAAGAAAACTAAATTATAAAATGTATGAAAACCAGCTAAAAATGTAGTAATCCATACACAAATATTTCATCGTTTTATATATAAACGAGTTCATTAGTTCCATAGATACTTATAAGACCGTCACTGCTGGACAACATTCTTACCATGTTTGCAAAGAAGTTGGCATGCTGGGGCTTCTCGGCATACTTCTCATACTGGTCCAGACTGTCGTGCAGCTTGAGGGTCAGGCTGTCATAGTTGTTCCGCACCACCTCAAGGACCTGCAGCGGGGGACGAGTGGTGAGTGGGAGGAGGTGGAAGAGTTGTGGGTGGGATGAAAGGCTGTCTTGTGCAATTATACATAGAGGGAATGGGCAACTGGTCACCATATGGACAGGGAGAAAAGTGCAAATGCATAATTTGCGTACTCAGGCAACCCACTTATTTACTCGAGACAACTCCTTACACCCCCACCAGCAAATTACTCGAGACAACTCCTTACACCCACATCAGCAAATATCGTATTTGACGTGCCATATATGACGCACCCCCATTTCACCAGGTCAAATTCAGGAAGAAAATTTAGTTAAATATTTAAGTATATACTGTTGAAAGCAATCCAGCAGCACAAAACATTTACTTTTCCTTGCACTCTTCAGTTGATCATCATATTGCTATTGCCAGATACATAATTTTTTCAAGAGGTGGTGGCTGCAAAGTCATTGCTGCTGCTCTATTGCCATGCTCCTTGGCATAATCTACCACTTGTAATTTGTAAAAGATTGTGTAGCTTGGACATTTTTCCTTCTGCTCCAATAACGGTGAGGGTATTGATGTGTTTTGTTAGGATCATGAACTAACTTGCTGTTACTCCTCCCCTTCAGATGGCATGGACTCGGGGTTCCAATCAGCTGATATTTATACACGTGACAGGCTCACAGGTTAGATTGCTTTCATTTTTATGATAATTAGTTTTTAAAGTAATAATACTGGCAATAATAATAATAATAACACCAGCAATATGGTAATGATGATGCATGCAGTTAGGGTAGGTAGAAGTACTGATTGTATGCTAGGTTGGGAAGTGTCAGTGAGAAAGTAATCTACAGGAGGTCTCTATTTTGCATATTAGACACAGGGCCAATAACAATTTTTTGAAGAAAAAGACGTCCCATATGCCATCAAATACTGTAATTTTTATTCTGAAACTAATGAAAATTTCAATTTCAAATTCAGCATTAAACAAAAAAGTAAAATTATGTTTTAAGAAAAAATAAGAGAAGCTTAGATTACAGAACTTGTAAAAATCCTCAAAGATTTATTGAATTACTGAAGAAGGAACCGATTGTGAGTCATACGTATGTGTAAAGAAAGCTGTAACGTGTAGAAGTGAGGCGTCTGGAAGATGTCAGGTCAGGTGGAGTTATCGGCAAGGTTGCACTCCCCCAGTTATATCTGCCACGTTTAGGATGGGGGCAGACTTTTATACAAACCACACCTTGATTTTTACCTCAACTGTGATATGCAACAAAAGTTAATGATTTTTTAAATACACCAATGTACACATTACATAGAAATAGAAAAAGACAGGCAGAAACAAAGTAAGGAGATGAGTTTCTCTCTATTTCTATATAACTTTTGTTGCATATCACAATTGAGCTCACAATCGCTTCCTTCTTCATTACTTCAATAAAAATAAATCTTTGAGGATTTCTTCTTTCAAGTTTTGTGGAATCTAAGCTTCTCTTATTTTGTTTCTAAGTGAAGTTTTGCATTTTTGTTTAAGGCTGAATGTAAAATTAAATCATTTTTCACTAATCCAAGAATCAAATATTTGTTGGTAGGAGGTGTAAGGAGCTAGCTACCTTGAACACAGGAATGAGCTGCCTTGAGGGTATAAATTATTAGTAGGCAGTTTCTTTCCAGTCTATATGGTGATCATTTTCTAATTGTTTTCTGTAAGGCTCTGACTGTATACATTACTTAGATAAATAAAATAATTATATCTTAATGTGATGCAGTAGTGTTTGAGTATGTTGTGCACTGGTGAGGTGGTAGTGGAGACCCACCAATGGAAGTAAAACCCACTTGACAAAAGTTTTGTTAATTTCTCACAAAAATAAAGCAAGACAGCAGCATATGTGTACAGAGCATTTTCAACTTGGAATTACCTGAACTACTGAATCCCAAAGTACGTACCTTAACTCCCAGGACATCCTGTATATTCCTTTTGACAATTTACTTCTTGATATGCTTTGAATGCACAAGACCATCTAGGGAATGCTGACTGACTACACTTTAATTTTCCTCCATTCATATTATTAATAATATTGATAATGTACATATTTTCTTATCAGATCTATTAATGCCACTTAATCCCCGTTAACTCTGCCCGGACTAACCTGTTCTTCTGTGAGGGTGGAGATGCTGTGCTCCTGACTCCACTTCTCCAGCTTAGGAGTGAAGTGATTGATGATTGACCTGTGGATGGACACCTCAGTGGGAAAGTAATACAATATAGGCTGCATCACTATTTACCATTAACCAAAATAATGTTCCTGAGTCCAGTCCAGTAGTGGAATTGTAACCTGGACGTGTGTGACCAATGAAGTATAACTAAATCAAGTGAAGTTAGATAATTGCCACATTACTATTTACAGTATTTGTAATAACCCCTTCAATACTGAGATACATTTTTACCATGATATCAAAACCCACATACATTTCTGAAGCCATATAAAATCACCAAATAGTAACCAGAATGAATTTAAAAATGCAGCACAGTACTGAAGAGGTTAATCAACTTTGCAGCATTTGATAGTGAGGGAATATTGCTTTATCTGAGTAACTGAGCAAAAGTAAAACTAAAGGCAGCAAGAGATTTAAATTCTTCAATCAAGTCAAAGGGTTAGACTCAGATTATATGAGCCACTGAGACTTTAATTATTCACCAACACTAGAATTAAAAATCCTGTATACTATGAGTACTGTGATGTAGATAGATAATGAGTGATGATAGCTCACCTGATGTTGCCCAGGGAGTTTGTCAGTTTCTGTGCACTCTCCTTGTAGTCACCATCTGTTCTGGAGTACCTCAGGCTCATTAAGTACATGTTTTCAAAGACCTGCAAGATTGTTTGGTGGAAATAGAGAGTATACTCCTCCTACCATGCATAGGGGTGAGTCAGGTCACCACCATGGACAGCCAGACACTTATTCATCCTACACAGTCTTGCACACTTAGACCAAGGAATGTGGCTATAAGATTAATGTATCTTTAAAAGAGAAGGTAAATTGATGACCACTTCTACCTACAGATCAGCAAGGAAGTGAACAGCAGAAGGAACAAGAATATCTGAAGCCACAGTAAGGAGGACTTGTTCCAGTTCCAGCACAAACTAGACACGTGACACACCACCACAATGCTATCAGCCAATATTCACTTCAATAAAGAACCAATCAGCAACAATCACAAACTTTGAGAACTACAAAAGAAGAGAAAAGAAGAATTTTTTTTTTTTATAGTGAAAATGATGCCACGAGTTCCTACATGGAGTCTTCAAGGTAATGAAAGGTTTCCGATAAAAGAGTTGATGGTTGCAAATTTCTAATGGCAAGAAATGATGTGCAAGCTGCAAGAGCATATTTTTTACAAGATATAAGTAAAGAAATCCATGACAGTTTTGCATAGCAACCAGAAAACTCCACCATACCCAAGTGTTGAGTTGATACCACAGCCAGCAAAGTCAAAGGAGTAAAAGTTCCTACAGGAAAAAGGAGTCACCTCATCCCCCATGCAGAAACTACAAATTAAAATGTTGACAATTCAGACCTTGTATTTCCAAGCACATAACATGCCATAATTAAATTCCATCCATTAAATATGAGGAATGGTTTAAGAAACCGCTGCTGCCTGACATTAAGAGCTGTCACTGTGATGGGTAGCGCAGCCTACCACTCAGCCATCTCAAGCTTAGAAGAATGCAGACATTATAGTATGGCTCATCCAGAAAGGAGAACAGCCAGGTAATAAATAACTGAAAAGCAATCTTTTACTTAAGAAAAAGTATCTGACTGATGAGACCATTGCCAAGGATGCTGGACAGGGTTGTGCAGTTACCCTACCACTGCCAGTACAAACCTACTGAACTCATTTAAGTTAAGAACATTGCAGACAAAAATTATGTCATTGAAAGAAGTTAGACCAGTAAACTGGATGAATGCAAGTAAATGAAAGAAGAGGATGCAAAACTTGATCTCTCATTTGAAAATAACTAACTCATTTGTGATCAACACAAGACCTCTGAATCAGACAAGGAAATTCACCCAGTATGTAGTTATCCTACTAACAGTAATCATTAAATTGAATAAGGAGTTTTCTTGGAAGTAATGAGATAACATGGCAATGTCACAATACTGGCCACACCTAGAAAGTCAGAACAAAGTAAGTAGTCTTACTATAGATGTTACCGTTACAAAAATTTACCTCTAACCTAAATAAGGACAAACGTCTAAATGAATTCTTTCTGTAAAGGAAGATTCCAGTTCAGAAACAGACTAAAACATGAATAAATTAGATTTATGATTTCAGCAACAGTTAACCCCTTCACGCCGGATGTTAATAAAAGCCCACCTGTATTATATACGGGTGGTAGTGCCGCGCGCCTGAGCGCGGGAAACTCGTGGAAGCTTGTCATACTTGTCGTGTTTGTGTATTATGCTGCTATTTTTTAGTCACTGTATCGCCTTCGAAGAGGAAAGTGGACGCTTCTCTCTTCGGAGAGAGAGAGAGAGAGAGAGTGTGACATTTGCTAATATTTTAGACACAAGCGGGACGCATGTAGCTTATCTTTCGAGAGAGAGAGAGATGGGAACAGTCTATATGCCATTGGGTAATTTTAGACACAAGGTGGGATGCATGTAGCTTATCTTTAGTGATTGGTGGAGACAAGGATGGTGGGAGGAGCACTAGGATTTCAAGGACAGCATACGGCGTGTGTAGTTGGTATCCAACACACTATACGGGACAACTGAACTGAAGAAAGCTCAGAAAAGAAATATGACGTCTACGTAGGCGTCACTCACCGTATTTGCTACAGGGGCTTCATGACACCCACATAGGCGTCAGCGTAGTGAAAGGGTTAAAAAACAGTGCTACCGAGTAAACACTGCATAGTAATAAGGACTTTGCAGAAACTGTACCTGATGCATGCGCATGATCTCATAGTAGAGTTCATCGTAGCTTGAGGGTGTGGACAGGAAAGTGTCTCCATAGGTGATGAACAAGTTGAAGATATTCATGACCTGCAAAATTAAGTTTATTTTAAAATAGTGTCTAAATATTGTAAGTGACCAAGTCTTTATATCAATTATCCTCATTTTAATGTCTGACTAATAACATTATTAGATACAATGAAAAGTGGAACTTTTGTATAATTACTAGTAAGGGAATTAGAGTGGTATATCCCGTGACAAACCAATGTACTGAAGAAGTGTTTTCAAATTTTGCAGATAATGACTAGACTCACTTGATTAGCTAATTGGAAAATGTTCATCTTCTTTGCCAGATACGCCTCGTTGGTGACCAGGAACTTTGCCAGTGCTATGAGGGCAGCCCACAAGTCCTTCCAGTTGTACGGAAGCCGCACCGAGTTCCTCTTCTGGTAGCACAGCAGGCGGTGTGTGATGCCGACGTTGAGGAGGAACAACTCGATGGGAAGCTTCTTCATCATGTGTGACATCATGAATTCCACCATCACATCTGCACAACCGAGACAAAGGTTAGCACTGTGTTCAGGACACTGGGACCACCAACCATGAGAGGCTGACTTACTGCTTGAATAACGATGGTGTAATCATTAATATATTTTTATCATGAATGTTAAAAAACAAGCATTCACACAAACCAAGTTCTAACTAAAATAAACCAGATCTTTGTCAATTTTTCACAAAAGAGCAACAAGCAAGCTCAAAACTCCATAGTTTACTAAGAACTTAAATGGAGATTCATTTTGCATTACTAGTCATAAATACTGATCATACAGAGTTATTATTTCTCATAGAAAACAATTAATAATCCTCTGGTCAGGATCATAACAGCCTCACCCAGCACAGCACAGGCCAGAGGGCGGGCATGAGTGGTCCTCTCCGGCACCACCTTGCGGTGCCTCATGGGTAGGCGGTGGAGGGGCACGGTGAACACTAGGTTGGCATCGTGCAGCAGCAGGTTGCAGTACTGGTCCTCAGCGATGCAGGTGATGATGATGAAACAAAGCTTGACATTGCTCAGACTCTCTTCTGTCTTGGTGTCCTGCATCACGATGGAGCTGCACAACAAACACACCAAATGGAGTTGAAGTTAACACAAGAATCTTATGCTAAATTATGTAACAATAAAACTTGAAACTAAGATCTGTTCTTCCCTAAACCTATTAAATCCTATATGTTGTGCACATAATGTATATAGTTGGGAATCCTGTTAGAGTACTGATGAGATCTAGACATTGTTAAAATATGAATAATTTATTATTTATACTTGATTGGGAGAGAATCCTCTTAGAGTAAGAGACTAGACATTGTTGAAATATGTATAATGTATTCTGGTATCTTTTTTTTTTTTGTTCTTTTTAGTTGCTTTTCCTGATACACATGATACATTATGGCAAGTTTATACTCTACCATAAGAGGTAGTGAAAAGAAGATAGGTCAGTAGCCATGAGAACAGAACCTTACCAATACTCCAGGAAAGTGACAAGGAGGTTAGTGGGCTGAACACAAGTCTCAATTTCCACAGGAGTAGCGGGGCTGGGTGTCTCAGTGGAGTCTGGGGCTGGCGGGGTGCTTCCTCGCTCCAGAGTGTTGGCCGGGGAGGGAGGGGTGGAGGGGTCAGTAGCGGTGGTGAGGGCAGTGATGAAGTTTCGGTTTAGATGGACAGCCTCGTACAATGCCAGAAGGAAAGAGTCGTTGGCCCTGGGAAGAACAAACATCTCTTGCATGAGGATGACAGAGATGCTCTACAGGTAATGTTGCCTTTCTGACTGAACACAAAAGGAACCAACTGTGATTAACTAATTTCAGTTTTTGAGTAAGATAATTGATAATTATGTACTTTGTCCTGATTCTAAAATATTGACTGTTAGGTAAAAACTAAAAACCTTGCTTAAAATAATGAAAATACAAATGGAATAAAATTTTCCATTCACTAAAATAATCTAGGGATCACAATTCATTGTATTCCAATTCATGATAAGCACAATGACCACATGGCCACACTGACAAGTAACCACACATTTTATGCATTCCTAGCAGTGCCTGAAATGTTGATAACTGAGGGAAAAATAAATCAAGAGCAGGACTGGAGCACAAACTTGATATGTTCGTTACGAGTGGCCATCTCCTCCGACAGAAACATGGAGCCGACCATGGAGGTGAGGGACGCAAACCAGCCCGACCCATGAGGCTCCATGAAATGTGCCGAGTACTTGTGGTTGAAGTCAGCGAGGGAAGCGGTGATCACCTGACGTCAAAACAACAAAATAAACTAAGGAAATCTATTAATGCAAAAATGGCTAATACTACCACCATAATATTTTCAACAATAGTAAATCATGAGATGTTATGCTTTGTCAATGACTTTGCACAAAAATTTTACCATCTGATTGAACATGAACATTGTTTATTGAACATCTGATGATTAGTCTACGTTTAATGTAAGTTAACCTAAAACAGGCATGTGTAAACAAAACAAAGGTTGCTTTATTTCAAAGGAACCATCAGTTTACATTGAAATAATAAGATTCACAAACAGTCTTTCCAGTGAAGTATGAACTTGCCTGTCCGTAGCCGTTGAGAATGAGTTCGTCGTCCAGCAGCGAGATGTTGACGGTGTACGGGTTGGTCATTTCGTGCTTGCGGTAGTTGACCATCAGCATGAGGTACAGCACTGCCTCAGGGCCATGCTGGCTCCTAGTGCTAGAGTGACTCAGCAGCTGCACAGGAAAAAAGTAATATTTAATGGCTTACAGTCATGATGTATTTTAATCTAAAACATGTCCAAAAGAATCTGGTTGTGCCTTGTTACTTCAAGATATGACACCCAGCAGGCAGCTCAGAAAACCTAGCAGTGAGCCATGTTGAGGGACAGTAATTTTTTGTTTATTATCTTTACTTTCCATTAGCGAATAGGATGGTCGTCTGTTTGGAGCACAATCCTTCTCACAGATGCTTAACGGAAGGCTGTCAACCAAGGCCATCAGGGTCCCTCTCTCTCAAGGCCGAGTGTACCACATGATACAATTGCACTGCTATATATTTCATGGTTGGTGATGGAGTTGCTACATTCCTACAATGAATAGTGTAAAATGCAGACTTTATATCTCACCTGGATCACTGCATCAAAGTTACAGTTGATGGTGAGGTACTCCAGCACTGTGTTCTGGCTGATGTTGTCTGTACCAGTGGCCAGCACCAGCAGGAACTTTAGGCTGAGGGACTTGAGGCTGTCACAGTACTCGCCTGCAACAAAGAGTACTGTCATGTTGTGCTATGGTGGTGTTTTACTAAATGGATGATGATGAATTAAACATGACCAGGAAACATTACCTAATAAAAGTGTGTTTTAATTATAATGCACCATGTTTTTTCACACATTTCCATTACACAGTGATCTCTACTGTACACTGGGTTAGGTAATGTTATGTCCTTAAAAAAAATATATATATATATAAAAATCTACACCCATTGTACATTAAGTGAACAACTAAAAGATATAGAGGTGATAGGTAAAGTAAGTGATTTACCAGTGAGGAAATTTGAACAATGATTTAAAAGTAGCTGCATTTGTTCCTCTGCTGCATCAAAACCGATGAGGATGTTGATGAAGTCAAAGCCGTAGTCACCCTGCATCTTACGGTACAGGCCACGCACCAAGCTGCACAGCGTCTGCCACACAGGAAGACCTCGTTAACCCATATAAATGAGGCTAACACTCAGGAACATATAACAACAGTTCTATCATAGATTAAGAAACCCTCCTCCTACCCACAATGTGTATGAAACAAGACCCTCATCCCACCACCACTATCACCACCCACCAGGAGGGCGTTCACCACCCGAATGTTGTGTTCGTGGGCCAGCGTCTGCACACACTTGGCAAACAGAGTGTTGATGTTGTCCTTGAGTCCCACCAGCTGATCTGAAGTGCACCGGCTGATCTCTCCCTCCAGGGCTGACATTTTGGGCTGTGTAGACAAAACAATGGTCAATCATATTATTTTCCCCCAAAGCCTATAATGCAATAATTTTTTCTATATATATATATATATATATATATATATATATATATATATATATATATATATATATATATATATATATATATCTTTTTTAAGTAAGAGAGGAAAGCTGGCCAAGGGCAACATAAAACAAAAAGAAAAAAAAAGAAAAGCTAAGTTGCCAGTCCCCTTGGAGGTCTGAGATAGTTAGCCAAAAAAGAAAAAAAAAAGGGAGGGGGAATAAAGGTCATGAAACCTTCCTCTTAAAGGAAGTCAAGTCACTGATTTTACTATATGTAAATAGAATAAATAGTCTTCACATAAGTTAAACATCTTGATAACAACCTACCAAACACACAGTGAATTAGTTCATACTGTTGGATTCTAAACAGATGAATCATATAAAATGTATGTAGTTCCTGATCTACTATACATGAATACAGGCTCATTAGGACCTTGGCTGATTCAAACTTTTGTGGCTGATTCAGATCTTTCTTGACTTTCTCAGTTCATGTGGAAATATTTATTTGGTGTAGATAATCAGTTGTCGTGCCAAGATTAGCAACGTGCAGTGCATAGACTGCAAAAAAAAAAAAATGTAACAGAACGCCACCAGGCCACCGACTGCGACTCCTGTGGTGGCTGGCAACACAGACTGTGGAAACACAGGCAATGATCATTTTGCTCTTGAACGCCAGCAAAATAATGGTGCCAAGGTATGGTGCCACGCTCTTTGTGTTAAGGAGAAATAATCTTTTACAAGTGTACAGTCCATCAGTCAAAATTTCTTGCTATTGTCTTACAGGTTTATCCAGATATATGTATGATAAGTTGCACAGCAGTGATACATCTTAAAACTTTGTGTGCGATGGATGCCTACACACAGGTACATGCTGTCCTACTGGCAGAGTGACATTTCAGATTTAAAGGTTGTTACAAACTTATAGTTACTTAAATAAATCCAGCAAATTTACATTGCATTTTTTTTTATAAGCAATCATTTTCAGCATTGAGAGGGAGTCACATAAAGAATCCTTCAATGTATCACACCCAAAGCGGTCACTGAATGATGATAATGAAGCACTGAGAGTGCTGCACAAACTACTGTCAATACTACATATTGAGCAGTGCTTCCACAGCTAAATGTCTTATTTCCCTAACTGTGATTAAAATATTCACTTGAATTTCCTTGAAATGAGTTACTTATTTCCTTCCTATATCAATTCAACCATGTCTTTCACACACACATATCAGTCTTCTACTTTTAGTGATTTTTATATACACTAAGTAAACACACACACACACACAAAATAGATAAAAAATATATGTTGTTTTTAATATTGTGCAATTCTCTTATATTTGGTTGTTTGGTTTTGCTCATGCTCTCAGCAAGTAAACATTGTGGTAAATGTTAAACACACACACAGACACACAATGTATTATTAACACTAATTGGCTGAATAAGGCAGCAACAAGGGCCAAATCAGCCAATAATTGGTCTGAATGAGACAAGATCCAAATAAGCCTGCAACAGACATACACAAAGAGAGGGAATTGGGACTCACCTTCAGCAGAAACAGGTCCTCCCAGAAGCGTGGGTTGTTGATACATGGGTCCACGCCATGGAAGAGATCCTCGTACATCTGCACCACCTTCTCCTTTAGGTGCCTTCGAACACCTCCCGGCTTTAATTTACTCCCCATCGTCTCCTATTTTCCCTGGATCTCCTTCTCCACTGCCTGCAATATGTGAAAGAGTCCTTAGTGATACTACATCTTGGTTAGTTTAAAGCAGCCAACTGCTATCATGTTATCTCACATCCTGCTCTGACTGAAAGATACTACACCACTACTCAGGATGTGCAGTAGCTTCTCCACTTAATATTATAATAGCATCAAACATTCTATGCATATTCAATATCAGTCATTTCACTAATAGCTTAGTCCTCCACTGATCAGACTAACAATGGCAGCTAATCAGTTTTCTTCTTTTTCTTAAGAGTAAGCCATGAGAACAGTTCCATTCCCTTCCCTCTCAGACCACAACACTCCCAAGCTTGTAGACACAAAAGGATGACGAAAAAACAGACACTGAAAACAATTGATAAACTTGAAACCAATCATTCACTCTACCATTCATAATAATAATAATAACCAGTCATAGCACATTCACAGAAACCATCAGACCACATCATAAATAGCACATACACACTATCAATCAAGCACAAACACGACACACGCACGCACATGACGGACAACTAACCAGGCAATACGATTAAGTGACCCAATCAACAAGTTTACTAACCTGTTGTCTTTCCTCCTACTCTCGCCCTTACATCACATCACACGCTCCACATATTTCCTTACAAAACCAAACTATTCCCCATGCCACCTTCCCCTGCACCACATCCCGCCACCACAGCCAGGCGAGGCAAGTCACTAGTCCGTCACCACAGCCCCACGTAGGCAAAGGAGGACCCACCCCTTAAAACTCGCCCGTCAAATCACCCTACTTTAAACCACAACAAATTACCACGGCAGCGCCTCTCCCTGCCACTTATTTTGACCTTTCTCACACCTGTTGTACTTCATTGACCTTACCTATCCCGCTGTACACACTGGGGGTCTGGGCAAAGCGGTGACCTGACCAGTCTGACCTCAACACCTCGCCGCCGGGACGTAAACAAACCACAGCTGAGGAGATGGTGACAGAAAACGTGGCGCCTCACAGGGGACTTCACTGTTTTGGCATCCACTTATCACCAAGAGAATGTAAGAGAGTAAGAGAAGCTGCAAGAGGCCGTCAGAGAGGAAATAAGGGGAGCTACGAGGAGCCATCAGATCTATATGTGGTAGTCTTTGTATAAAACGTACTTAACGTGTTTCTACCATTTATCCAAAATTTGCTTAATCTTCTAATTTTTAAGCTCTTTATTGCCTCACCCCAACAAAATACTAGTTAATTAATATACAGCGCCTTATTAGAGTAGCAATATATTTCTGTAAAACTTGGCATTATCAAGTTTAAACCTATTATTTCACATGCTATCCTTATTACTGTGAGAATATGGTGTATTAGGCTTATCGTTCTTACGATAAGGTCGCAATCTCATTTCCCTTTTTTTCTCTCTTTTCTTTTATATCTACAGACGGTTCCCTTCCACACTTTCATTTCCAATTCCTTCCTCCTATTACTACATACTACAATATGCTTATTTCATTCCAGGAGAAAATACTTAGAAATGCTTCCAAACGTAGAAATCAAGTTAAATAAAGTTTGTGTCTGTGTCCGATGGCGCTATGGTGGGCGCTCTGAACGGGACTGCAAACTTCAATCTATTTAAGATAGTTTAGGGTTGTTATATATTTGCATGGTTAATTTTGAGGTATCTTTCACTCTCTGGGTCTGGAAACACTCGGAAGTTTACTTAAGTATTGATGTACACAAACAATTAAATAGTTGGGAAAAATATTCGTCTCAGCGCTTATATTTACGTAATACAAAGCATTTTGAAAATCGCAAGAAGGAAGGAAGGCGCCCAGACTGTTATGTAATGCACTTTCAGACTTGTCATATACTTTAATACTAAAAATATAAAAGTGCTATCGAACCCACTAATAACAAAGACAGTAAAAAAAAAAATTATCTGTAATGTTTACCAACGGCCTAACAAATTAATATAATATCGAGAAGTAAAACACATCCAAACTACATCATATTACATTTTCTGATTAACGATTTTTTTTTTTTTTTTTACTTTCCATAAACAGAAAGAAAACATATTCCTGGCCATATAGAGAAAATAAAATTTTGAACTTGGCAACAGAATTATTACAGATTTGAAAATATGAACTGTCAGACTAAATTTCATTGAGTGTTATTACTTGGTGCAGGTTTCTTATATCTTTTAAGTCTTACATCAAACTCCTAAACAATATTAGCTGTGGTTTAAAGAATGATAAAATAACAATGACAAAAGTGTTATTTCAACAAGAAACAAAAATTACAACTGGACAAAATCTTATTACGGATTTTAATTTGCTTTATATCCCTATCAATAAATTCAATATCAAAACAATTCAAGATCCACTAATAAAATACATAAAAATTGTGATAAAGAGCTGAAGTAGTTTTTTTGCACTTCTCCTTTGCAGCTCATTCTCCTCTCCCTTTCCTCTCACACTCCTACTTCCCCCTCCGCACCTCTCCTTTACAGCTCATTCTCCTCTCCCTTTCTCTCACACTTCTCCTTTTCCCTCCATCTTTACCTCCAACACCTTCTTCTACAATGCGAGTCTTTAAATCATCTGGAAACACCTGCGAAACATTCGAAAGTGGCCCAAATATGAGACCGGAAACTTTTTGCTGCGGCGTGGCGGGACGAGGATTAGAGGGACGTGGCGGGGCACACGGGGACTGTATAGATAGGCAGATAGTGGTGTCAAGGATGCCTCGGTATGGTGTGCTGTGGTGTTGCATTGAGTGGTATTGTATGGCGTGTAGTAGTGATGGTGGTGTCTAGAGTTTGTGTGTCTGGTAGTGGTGTCTGATGGTGGTGTGGTGGTGGTGGCGATAGTGCCGTGTGATTTGGTGTGATGTGGAGTTTACACTGCACTTCCACAAAGTTAACTGCAGTGTGTGTGTGTGTGTGTGTTTGCGCGCGCACGCTTACGATCGGAGACCAGTTACAAAGCTGTATGTATGATTATATATTATATTATATTATAGTGTTTAACCATTCGCTACTAACTACTATACATTTCAGCGGTGGACAAACGGTGTTTTTTGCAGATATCTCCTAAACGAATCGTTGGATGAGTATGATATTTCAACACACTACCTTGAACATCCGTTCGTAATTTATGGTTAACATACCACAGTGCTATATGTGTTATGCGTGGAGTTTACTCGTGAAAAATAACACAAAGCCGACGAGTCATGTTGACGCACTCCAATGAAAGTGTGGTCCCCCCACACACCCACCCAAACCATTCCTAATCACTACTACGTCTCCCCCGTCTCGGAAGTTCTCGCCCTCTTTCCCTCCTCGCCTCTCCCTAGCTCCTCGCCTCCCTCACTCCTGTGTCCCTCCCTACTTCTCCCACCACTGTATTTATACATTATAATGTTCTGTAAGTGTGTATGTATAGATATGATTATTAACGAGTATGGTACAATTTCATGAAGGCAAGAAGTGGTTCACGTTGATAATTACTGTACAACAGCACGTTTACGTGTAGTATATAGAAGAGCCATGTTTGCAGTCGTTATGGTCAACCATGTGAACATGATGTGCTGGAATTACCTGTGACCTGGACCTTCTACTGTTAGGAAAAGTTGATACTCTTATTGCGTACTGTCTACCTATTGATCATAAAAAGTGGTCCAGTTTATATATAATATTATTTTGTTGTTAGATACGTTGCTTATTATCCAGCTATACGGCCATTAACAGCGGAATTAGCTATTGCTTTCACGGTCGTTTGACCCACTCTGGTTTTCATGTCCACATATACCAGCAATTGTATTGAATAATATTATTAATGGATATGTATGTACATACTGACGTATGTAACTATTATACCTATACGTATGTAATTACAATAGGGAAAAGGAAGGCTGATGGTGTGAATAGAGGGTGAAGAGGGAATCGGGGAAGAGGGTCATGCAATACTGGGGTAGAGAAGGAGTGGTCTGGGGGTTCTTCAGGGTGGTGGTGGTTGTGGAGGGGTTAGACGAGTACCCCACACTCGTCCGATTCTGTACAGTATAACACCTTTGATATGATGACTGGATTAGGCGTAATATCACTCAGTAAACTCCTCACATAACACATACGAACGGAAGTTCAGGGTAGTGTGTTGAAATATCATACTCATCCAACGATTCGTTTAGGAGATATCTGCAAAAAACACCGTTTGTCCACCGCTGAAATGTATAGTAGTGTGTGTGTGTGTGTGTGTATGGTGTGTGTGTGTGTGTGTGTGTGTGTGTGTGGGTGGGTGGGTGGGTGCGCGTGATTACGTGTGTGAGTGTGTGTGTGGGAGGGGGGGCCGCTAATCAGATGTATAATTGATGTTTAACCTGCTTGTAGTCATTGAAATTACTCACGAGCCAACAGGTTCCATATCTTCTGAACTAGACCATATGTTAACAATCTTGCAAGGTGATCTTGCAAGGCTAATGAAATATACGAGTCTGCTGTGAATTTCACCCATGAAAAAATTCCTCCCAAAATACACGTAATTCTTCCTATGATTATTACCACAAACAAACTAATTTTTCAATGAAAAAATCCAATCGAAACTAATCTAATTAACAAGTGAGTAGTAGTAGTAGTAGTAGTAGTAGTGAAAAAATCTAATCGAAACTAATCTAATTAAGAAGTGAAGTAGTAGTAGTAGTAGTAGTAGTAGTAGTAGTAGTAGTAGTAGTAGTAGTAGTAGTAGCAGTAGCAATTGCAGTACCAATAGCAGCACCAGCAATAGCAGTAGTTGTAGCAGTAGCAGTAGTAGTAGACTAGTAGTAGTAGATTACTACTACTAGTAGTAGTAGTAGTAGTAGTAGTAGTAACAGTAATAGCACTAGCAGTAGCAGTAGTAGTGGTGGTGGTGGTAGCGATGATAGCAGTAGTAGTAGCAGTAGCACTAGCAATAACAGTAGCAGTAGCAGTAGTTGTAATAGCAGTAGCAGTAGTAGCAGTAGCAATAATAGTAGTAGCAGCAGCAGTAGAAGTATTTCTAAATTACACTGTCATTGAGGAGTCACCAATGCAAGACAAAATTGATCTTAACCAGAGCGTGTCCTCACCTGCCGAGTCGGGTGGAGAGCGTCACCTGGTGAAGCTGCAGCAGGAAATAAGACGCAGGTAATTCATTGTGACGTCAGGATTTCATGATCACGTGTCCAAACTCCGCCTTAGTCAGCCTCAGTCTCTCAGTCTCTATACAAGATATATAAAAGGGATGATTAGATAATTATGTGCAAATACAAATACAGGACCACCAATCACGTAGTTTAGGTTAATAAAAGAAGGAAATTTAACGAGGTGATTACAATCAGGTAATTACAAGTAGAAAATAAGATTATAAACTAGGTCACTAATACAAATAATACAACCTGGTAAACACCTACGAATATACAACCAGAAATAAGGGAATGCTAATACAACTAGATAAATACAAGTAGGTGAATACAACCAGGTAATTAACGGTGGCAAATACATCTTGAGAAACGCAAATATATGATTAGAAGTAGGAAAATGCAATAAGAAATACGAAAACATGAATACAACTGGGTAAATACAACTAGATCGCTGGGTAGTGGACAGTACAGGCAAATGATGACAAATAAACAAACATAAATTGGTAAATAAAATTCAGTAAACATATAGATAACCAAATCTTACCTTTATCTCCTCTCCCTCTTCTCTGTTCCTCCTCACCGCCTCCTCATCTCGTCTCCCCATCTCCGTCACTCACTCGCAGCGTCCTTCCACCCAGACACCACTCAACTAACGTTTCTCTGCTCCTCCTAACCCTCCCTTCCTCATCCCTCTGCCCTCAGTAACCTCCATCACCCCACCATAAATACACCTAACTACCTTCATCATCTTAACTACCATCCACACACACGGCCATTGTCACGATCACCATAACTACTACTTTGGGTGTTCGTATATGGAAAAGCTTTCAACGGGGGAAGAGACTGCTGGCTTGGTTGAGCTTGCCTGCATTCTTGTTCTCACGAATGGTAGAAGCACAAGTCTGGCTGGAGGGGGTCAGGGGATCAACGCTCTGGCCTGCAACTGGATGGTCGTGTTTTAACTCCTTCAGTACTGGGACGCTTTTTTACCACGAGTTTTGGATACGATTAGATGATTTTATTTACATTATGAACTGTCTATGGAGGTCAGAAGATTAATAGCCAGAGTCTCCACTATTTAAATCCCTCCATGAATTTCTGAAGCTGTATAAAGTCGCCAAATAGCAAGCAGAATAAATATGAAAACACGTCATTGTACTAAAGTAAAAAAAAAAGATCAATCGAACACAACACAGCTAATACGACTCGTCCTAACACAAACCTATCATCAAAGCAACACTTCCACATAATTCTCAAACCAGCGCCGTTACCTTTTCCATCCCACCACCACCACTACCACTAAGACACGATCCACTAACTACAAGACCATCACCACCACCACCACCACTAAGACACGATCCACTAACTACAAGACCATCACCACCATCACCACCACTACCACCACCACTTCGACAAGCCCCACTAACGACAGAATCATCACCACCTCCTAGAATCACCACTATAGAACCAGTAACGACACCACTACCATTACCACCACCACCACCACCTTATGCACTCTTTCATCACCAGTATGGATAAAAAAGATGAACAAAGAGTAAAATACACACAACCTTGGCTATCTTCATCATTCATCACTACACACTAAGCTGTCTCCTGCATATTGTGTATACCTCGTGACAACAATGCATAATGAAAACTATGAATGAGAGTTACGTAGTTCCTTAGTTATTACATCAAGGGAGGCGATTTTATAATACCGTTGGGGGAAAGACTATATGATTTATCTCTATATTCAATGGAGGAAGGAGACAATTGCATAACGTTCTGGGATGAAAAAAAAAAAAAAATAAGTAAACCTTGATTTTTTTTTTTTCAACACGGTAACGGAAATGGGAAAAATAATAAAAAGAATGTAAGAAAATGTAAAGATATATATACAAAAAAGTGAATAATGTAACTTGATGGAAAGAAAGTTACGTGAAGATAAACGAATAAAGGAGGAAGTAGGAAAACAATGTAAAGGAGTCAGATTAAACGATTAAAAGAAAACAATATTGAAAAGACATATAAAGGGATACAAATGATAAGAAAAAGATATACGAGGAAAGAAATACAGAAAAGAATAATAAATACTAAGAAAACGGTAGAAGAAGAACTAACCAAATAGAGGCAAGAAAGAGATAAAAAGAAAAGAGATAAATAGATAACAAATAACTTGAAGAAGAAGGTAACATGGAGAATGAAAAAAAAGGAAAGAAAACAACGGAAGAAGAGAAAACATGATAGAAAAGAAAATAGAAAGAAAACACAAGAATGAAAAAGACAAATTACCCAAAACTGAAAATAATAAAAAAAACATGAAAAAACAAGAAAAATCAAATATATAAGAAAACAAGGAAATTGATGACGAGGAGAAGGAAAAAAAAGGAAAAGGAAGAACACAACGAAGACGAAGAAGACAAAGAAAATTCGCTATTTGTATATATAGGATAATAAAAAATAAAGATAAATAAACAATAAGATTAAGATAAACATTGATCATCACTATAGGGAATGACGAGAAGGAAAAAGGAAAAAAAAGGAAAAGGAAGAACACGACGAGGACGAAGAAAACAAAAAAGAAAACTCATAATTTTATATACATAGAAAAAAAGTGAAGATAAATAAACAATAAGATAAAAACACACCTCGATCATCACTATAGGGAAGACACGCGCCATACACAAGCAAAAAAAAAAAAAAAAAAAACTGCATAGCCTCCCCCCTCCCCCTCCCCCTTCCTCCTTTTAATATCCCCACAGGTACACCGCACGACCAGGTAATTAAGCCCAGGTAACCCTTCCTGAACCCGTCTACCTGTATCTACCGGTACGTGAGAGAGAGAGAGAGAGAGAGAGAGAGAGAGAGAGAGTTACCTTACGTGCTAAATCCTCATGAATCTCAACATTTTTTTTTCCAGGAACTTTAAGAAAATGAAGCAAAGAATAACTACTCATTCATTCATTTTCCATTTCTCTCTCTCTCTCTCTCTCTCTCTCTCTCTCTCTCTCTCTCTCTCTCTCTCTCTCTCTCTCTCTCTCTCTCTCTCTCTCTCTCTCTCTCTCTCTCTCTCTCTCTCTCTATCTATCTATCTATCTATCTATCTCTATTTATCTACTTTTTTCTATATACAGTAACACTAACCAAAGTCCTAATGAACTTTTCTAACTGTACTTCTCTCACCACCAGTGAACGGACACAGGCGATTCGAGACCATATCTGATTTTTCTCTAACCACAATCCTCGCTCTAGACAAGGAAGGAAAACTGACCACCGCGGTTAACCTCTACTGACCTCGATCTGCGGCGGAGTGAAGGGAAGGGAGAGGAAGGCAGGGAGAGGAGTTACAGGAAGAGATGATGAGAGGGAGAGGGAAGGAGAGGAGTGCCAGGGGAGTCGGATGTCACATGTGGTTGTCTGTCTGCTGGTCTTCCTAAACTTACTCGTGGGGCATAAACGCTATCAAGTTGTCCAGTAAGGATTGAAGGTACAACTTTTCCCTATTTCGTGAGTGATGTAAGTGCTCAAGGTGAAGCGCAGACTTGGTATAGGTAAGATTGGTAAGATGGGTAAGGTACATACTAATATTTCACTCTTTTCTTCCTTCTTTTTTTCTATTTTGTGTCTTCCATGTACGGCTGACCACTTTTTCTTTTTATTCTTTTCTTTTTGTTGTTGTTGTTTCTCGCCTTTCGTGTCTATATAGCATTCTTTCTTATCACAGTTCTCCATCTACCTTCTTTATTTTTCTTTCTTATAAATGTGTGTACAGATCACTTTTTTTTTCTTTTCTTCTTTTTTGCGTTTTATTCAATCCTACCTTTCAATTATCTTATTTTCTTTTCTCTTTTTCTTTACATCCTTTTATCTCTTACCTAAAAATCTACAACTTTTTTTTTTTGTATTAACCTCTTTGGTACTGGGACACATTTTACCTTAATATTTGTGTACCATTAGACCATTTTATTTACATTAGGAAGGGTCTATGGAGATCAGGAGATTAATGGCCAGTCTTCACTCTTTTAATCCCCACACGAGTTTCTGAAGCTGTATAAAATCACCAAATAGTAAGCAGAATGGATATGGAAATGCGTCATGGTACTGAAGGGGTTAAACATTCTCCTCTTCGCCTCTACGCCTCTATTTTACCTTCCTTCCTATCACATTACCTTCTTTCTTCCCTTTACATTTTTTTTTTCTATCTATTTCCTTTTCCGGTAATATAGAAACAACATTTTTTTTTCACAATTCCATTTTCTTTCTCTGTTTTAGCTTCCCGTTTTCTACATAGCCGTACTTCTTATTAAGTACTCTTTTTCCTATTTACCTTTTCTTCTTTCTTTTTTTCCCCCCTTCTTCGGTTAGGTAAGACAATTTTTCATACTCATTCAAGTCTCCCCTCTCTTTTCTTTTCCGTCATTCTTCCTTCCTTTCTACATAACCCTCTCTCTTATCGGTACTTTACTTTTATTCTTTCCTTTTTTCTTTCTTTTCCTCTCCTTCAGCTAGATAACACAATTTTTCATCCTCATTCAAGTCTTTTTATTTTCCCTCATCCTTCCTTTCTTTCTACATAACTTTCTCTCTTATCAAACTGTTTCCTTTTTATCTTTCCTTTTTTCTTTCTTTTCCTCTCCTTCAGCTAGATAACATTTTTTTTCATCCATATTCAAGTCTCCCCTCTCTCTCTTCTTCTCCCTCAGCCTTCCTTCGTTTCTACATAACCTTCTCTCTTATCAAACTGTTTCCTGTGTCGCTATTCACTTTCCATTTTCTATCTCTTATTTTACTGAAATTTATAAGCAATCTTGCATATGTATTACCTTATTGTCCTCTCTCTCTCTCTCTCTCTCTCTCTCTCTCTGTGTGTGTGTGTGTGTGTGTGTGTGTGTGTGTGTGTGTGTGTGTGTGTGTGTGTGTGTGTGAATCAAGCACCCCCTGTTATGCCTCCCATCCTCCACCAGGTGATATATGAAAGGGGGGGGGAGGGTGAGGGAGGTGAATAACTGTCCTTGGTGTGGGGGGGGGGGAGAAGGTGAGGGAAAGGGGAAGGGAGGGAAAAAGGGAAGGGGAGGAAGAGTGGAGACAAGGATGACAAGTGGATTGTTTATGTGTGTGTGTGTGTGTGTGTGTGTGTGTGTGTGTGTGTGTGTGTGTGTGTGTGTGTGTGTGTGTGTGTGTGTGTGTGTGTGTGTGTGTGTGTGTGTGTGTATGTGTGTGTGTGCCTCCTGTGACCCGGATTTACTATTGATGATGATGATGACAACGAGGAAGAAGAGGAATAATAATGATGATAATGATAATAATAATAATAATAATAATAATTATTATTATTATTATTATTATTATTATTATAATAATAATAATAATGATAATAATAATAATAATAATAATAATAATAATAATAATAATAATAATAATAATAATAATAATAATAAGAAGAAGAAGAAGAAGAAGAAGAAGAAGAAGAAGAAGAAGAAGAAGAAGAAGAAGAAGAAGAAGAAGAAGAAGAAGAAGAAGAAGAAGAAGAAGAAGAAGAAGAAGAAGAAGAAGAAGAAGAAGAAGAGAAGAAGAAGAAGAAGAAGAAGAAGAAGAAGAAGAAGAAGAAGAAGAAGAAGAAGAAGAAGAAGAAGAAGAAGAAGAAGAAGAAGAAGAAGAAGAAGAAGAAGAAGAAGAAGAAGAAGAAGAAGAAGAAGAAGAAGAAGAAGAAGAAGAAGAAGAAAAGAAAAGCAGACGAAAAAATTAAAAGAAAATGAAAAAGAAAAAAAGAAAAGAAAAAATGAAAATGAAAAGAACATGAAAAGAAAAAAGAAAAAGAAGAAAAGAAGTAAAAAAAAGAAGGAAAAGAAAAGGGAAAAAACAAGAAAAAGAAGAAGAAAAACGAAAAACTTCCCCAACACACACACACACACACACACACACACACACACACCAACCCAAACACACTCCCACTGATTTCTCTGCCACAAGAAACATTAAAGCCTCGCCCGTAAATGGAGAAGGCAATACCTGTGTGGTGATTACAGCCATTAGGAACATTTACCTCTAATTCACCAGGGGTACCAACAACATCACAACAGACCCGCTGCGCTTTTGTTTATGGGTGAAATATTTAGCCCCCAAGGTTAATGATTTGCGCGGTGGTGTTGATTGTTACTCCTATCTGATCTTTCTGTGTTTATGCGACTGGTGGTGATGTTTCTGTTGTTGTTGTTGTTGTTGTTGTTGTTTAGGGATGATATGGTCTTATTTCTATTTTTTTCTTTTTTTTTCTTTTTTCTTCTGTCTCGTCTCCTTTGTTATTTTTCTTTTTTTTTGTTGTTTTGTTTCCTTCCCATTTCATCTTTGTTTTAGTTTTATTTATCTTTTTTTGAGGTGTGTGTGTGTGTGTGTGTGTGTGTGTGTGTGTGTGTGTGTGTGTGTGTGTGTGTGTGTGTGTGTGTGTGTGCTTCTTCGCTTATCATTACTTTGTTCTTGTTTATCATAATTTTTGGTTTTCATTCTATTCTTTTCATTTTTGCTTTCTCGTTTATCATTTCTTTATTTTCGTTATTATTTGTATCAGCCACTTTAACCATTTCTCTTAATTTTCTCGTCTTACATTTTCCTTCATTCCAAGCCGTATGTATCTAACTTAATATTATTCCCCATCCCTTTGCCTTCAATCCCTCAGGTGTGGGCAAACTACAGCTCACCAAAGGAATTCATGCGGCCAGGCAAATGTTAGCAAATATGAAATTGTACGTTAATAAACAATGCCAAATAATATTGTGAGCATTTCATTTTCTTCCCGCTAGTATGCAGATGCGTGTAAGGATGGTTTTTTTTCTTTAGAAGTCTTTAATTTTGTATTTTGAATAATAATGATTTTGGGTTGATTAATATAGCATGCTGCCCTATAAGAGTGTGATTTTTTTTTTTTTTAATGTGGCTCTAGCACTGAAAAGTTTACCCACCCCTGCTCTAGCCTCCTCTCGTTCACTATTCCTGCTTTTGTTTTTTTCTATTCCCTCTTTCCACATCCTTGTTCTCTCCTCACCTTCTATACAAACGAGCTTTTTTTTTTTTATTTCAATCTCGTTTCAAATTCCTCTTCACTCTTGTGCTTGTCTTTTTTTTTTTTTATTCTTCCCTTTTGCGTCTCTCTTCTTCCTCGTTGTCTTCTACATACCTTTACCTTCATTATAGAGTACAGACCTTGCATTCTTCTTCCTCCCTTTTAATTCCTATTCTTTCTTCGTCTTTTTATTTATTTTTTTTCATTCTCTCGCCTTCCACTCCTTTTCCATCTCGTATTCAATTCTTCTTCCTTTCATTTCGTTCGTCTTCCTTCTCATGTTTCATTTCCATATTTTCTCTTTCATCGTATTCCTTACTTTACATTTTTTTTTCTTCCTTCTCTTTAGCTTTCTACCTACAAAAATACTTGCTTCTTTCCTTCCCATCCTCTTGTCTTTCTTATTCTTCTTTTCTTTTCATATCTGTTAATATTTGCTCTTCATTCTCTCTCTCTCTCTCTCTCTCTCTCTCTCTCTCTCTCTCTCTCTCTCTCTCTCTCTCTCTCTCATATAGGTACCTTCATTATCTATATATGAAAATACTCGTTTTTTTATCATCGTAATTTGAATCCCCTTTTTTCTTTTCTTCATCTCCCTTACATATACAATCTCTCTCTCTCTCTCTCTCTCTCTCTCTCTCTCTCTCTCTCTCTCTCTCTCTCTCTCTCTCTCTCTCCATACATACGAGAATACCAGTTTCTTTTTTTTCTTTTTTCTTTTTTCTTCTTTCCCCATCGCCTCGTCGTGCATTCCTCTTCCTCCCCTCTCTCGCCTTTGCCTATTGCTCAACACAAGTCGCTAACATACGAATGGAAGACAAACAGAAAACGACTCTTGTTATCAGCTCTTTAAATTAAACTGGAATCTTGCGAACACTTGATAATTCTTTCCTTGCACGAGTAAAGGGAGAAAAGGGAGTCAGTGAACTTATAACTGGCTTGACACGACATGGAAACGAGAGAGCAGTGTTGGTAGCGAGAGTAGTGTTGTTTTGATCTATCTTGTGACACTTGGCAACTTACGGAAGGAGAGTTGTGACGTCACGCGGCGGTCTGTCTACCTCGTGTCTTGAAGGTGAGAGAGAGAGAGAGAGAGAGAGAGAGTATTGATATAGAAGTATTAGTGGTAATAAACGTCGGTACTTTTAACAATAATGAGTGATGGTGATGGTGACAATGAAGATGATTCTCTCTCTCTCTCTCTCTCTCTCTCTCTCTCTCTCTCTCTCTCTCTCTCCTCAAACTCAAACTTGCGCGCATTTATGTGTGTGTGTGCTCTCATGAGAAGGTGAAGTGGTGTCCTTACCTTGCCCTTTCACATTTGTTTTAATAAGGAGGCAGATGATGAGGAGGAGGAGGATGAGGAAGAGGAGGAGAGAGGGGGCGTAGCAGGGCGTGGCTCCGGGGGCGGGGAGGGAGGGGGTAAATGATTAGGCAGAATGTCGAGGCAAGGGACGAACAAGGAAGCGTTTTTGTGTGTTAAGTGGACCATCTCCGAGGCGAGATGCTACGAGACAAAAAGTTGCTGACGATAAGGAAGATGATCCGAGGACGACGACGGCAGATGGTGGTGTTGGTGGTGGTGGTGGTGGTGATGGTGATGTTTTTTTTTTTTCTACGACTCATCTTTCTTTCTTTTTTTTTTTTTCTTAGTGTGTGTGAGTGTACTGTTGGTTGAATTTATGGGCTTCCTGGAGAAATGACTCGTAGGAATGGTGGTGGTGGTGGTGGTGGTGGTGGTGGTGGTGGTGGTGGTGGTGGTGGTGGTCGTGGTGAGAGAACAGGGAAGTTGTAAAGTACGTAGAAAATTGTTGCTACTTATTGCTATACTGATTTTACCGCTATTGCTGCTATATAAATTTACTACTATTACTACTACTACTACTACTACTACTACTACTACTACTACTACTACTACTAAGACTAGATATATCCGTTAATAACAAACGATTACTACTATTAATACGAGTCATAAAGGTCCTCGGAAGGGCGTGGATAAAGGCCTGCTGGTGCTTGTTCTTTCTTTTTTTGTGTTCTTTGGTGTTCTACTATCACAATAACAAAAATTATTACCACCACCACCACTACTACTACTATTACTACTACCACCACCACTACCACTACTACTATTACTTCTATCACCACCACTCCTATCACTCCTACTCCTGCTACATAAGTATTCACACTCCACCTCTTCCCACTCATTAACTTTCTCTCCTTTACCTCATCGTCTCAACCTTCCCTCCTTTACCTGTTCTGGCTGTGACCAACTGACCCATTTAGATAATCACAACCATACACTTATTAACACTACCTTCCACCCCTTCACTGGCCATTAATGTTGAGGTTTGTCCACTTTCTCCCATAATTAACGATGCACCACCTCCGTTACTTCGTCCCCAGGTAAGTTTTATTCACTGTTAGTACTGTGCATTATTTTAAGTCAACACAACGGAGCGTAATAAAGTTCCCATTTTCTCTTTCCCGTTTTCTCATTATTTTGTAGCCTCGTGTTCTTGTCTTCAAATTACTGTCTATTATTATTTTCTTATTATATTTTTTCTCATCAGTTTCTTTAGGTCTGTTGTGCAAGTGTTCTCTTATAATTTTTCATATATTTGTACCTTTAAGTAACATTCTTCTCATTAACTTGTTACTTATCTTACTTTTTTTTTTTACGAAATTTTTACCTTAACTGTTCAGATGTTTGCATTATGTATAGTTCACGTTGATGTATAATTCTGTTTACGCTTTATATAAACTTTCCTATTAATAACCTTAACCTTCTTTCCATATCTATCACTAATTTCTACAACATCTTTCAGTCATCGCCATAAACCATCACATTCTTCAAACATTATTCATTTTAGACTAATTTTCCCACCACTAACGTTCACACACTAACCACTTGCCTCACCTTTTACCTTTTGCGCACCACAGCATCAACCTCACAACGCAGACATCATTAACAACATCACATCAAGTTAACAATGGTACTTTTCGTCACCAAGAGGGTACAATCACTTCATTACTCATCCAGCACAATTGCATGTTATTTACTGTGTCGTGACTAATCAACAGGTGATTTTGTGAAGCTTGGAATTGTGTGCAGTATAAACTAGGTTATCTATTTAGCATCCTTCAACCACCACCACCACCACCACCAACAACAACAACAACATCAGCAACAGCATCAAGACGTTCAGACGAAGAGCAAATGATTTCGTCTAACTCTTGATTCTTCATACGGCAACGGTGAAGGAGGTGACCCTGACCCAGAAGTGACGGTGACTGCTTTAGCGAAGGAAGGGAAGGAGGAGGAGGAGGAGGAGGAGGAGGAGGAGGAGGAGGAGGAGGAGGAGGAGGAGAAAAGCATGATAAATTCCGTCTTATTTTCAAGCAGTTATGATTTTTGTATTTTTGTTAAGAAAGTTTTCACAATTTATGACTTTATTGTGATGGTGAGACTTCATCACACACACACACACACACACACACACACACACACACACACACACACACACACACACACACACACACACACACACACACACTAAGGAAGAAAGTCAGTCATTACGTCAGTTAATAAGCCTTCCAATCAGTCAGTCAATCAGTTAGCAAGTCAATCAGTCAGTCAGTCAATCAGTCAGCTAGTCAATCACAGTCAATCAGTAAGCCATCTAGTCAGTCAGTCGATCAATCATTCAGTCACTCAAACAGTCCTTCATTCAGTCACTCAACCAGTCAAACACTCACTCAATCATTCAGTCAGTCAACACGCGAAAGAAATCATATGCTTACCCAAGAACCACAGTCCCATCTCGCCCACAAAACAAGAATGGACCACCACAAGCAACCTTTTCCCTTCCCTTAGCTCCGAGACACACAGCAAATTGACGCACGCTGGGAGAATGTTTAAGGCAGGCAGAATCTATACACTCAAGGCGGTCACGATCAACATAGGCACGTAGAACCCTTGTTTGGTATTTACTCAAGATTTCCTTCCGTGCTCCTCTGTATATATAGGTGAAGGAGAGTTGAGGATTTACCCATAACTGAAGACTTATACATACACATATACACACATACATAATCGTCAGTTCTAGGAAGAGGAGTGATGAGGAGAGGTGAGTGTTTAAGGCCAGCAGGTGTGTGTATGTGTGTATGTGTGTGTGTGTGTGTGTGTGATGTGCAGGTAGGTAGGTAGGTATAAATAAAAGGTAATTACGGAAGAGGTACGGCAGGTAGAGGTAAGAGGTAGGAGGGGGAGGTAGAGTGGGAGTGTTAAGAGAGAAAATGCTAAATGAGGAAAAATTGGAGAGAAATAGGTAAAAGAAGAAGAGATATGATTTGGAGAGAGAGAGAGAGAGAGAGAGAGAGAGAGAGAGAGAGAGAGAGAGAGAGAGAGAGAGAGAGCGCTAAGAGACGATCAGGATGAGGAAAGACAGTTAGATGCATGAGAAAAAAATGTAAGATGTTATGAATTTAAGAGTTAAGAAATATAAAGCAAAAGATGCTAAATGTAAACCACAAGAGAGAAAAAAAAAGATCAAGAATTAAAGAGACAAGATGTAAAAGCAAGAAATAAAACAGAAACAGGTGAAAGTGTAAGCCAAAAGAAGATATTAGAGATGAAAACACGAGAGAAAGAGATAAAAAAATATATATAAAAGCAAAAAAATAGAACAGAAACGAATAAAAAAAACTGACAAAAACGATGATAAAGAACGTACGACGAACACAGAGATAAAAAAAAAACAAGAAATAAAGATCAGAAATATGAAAAGGCGAAACAAAAAAGCAAATTAAACAAAAAAACATTAAAACACACAAAACACAATGACAAAGACGAACACACAACAAAACGCAATGACGGAAGCGCAAAAACCCGGTAACACTTAACATGAGGACAGGGAAAGGGAAGATGCGAAAGGGATAGTGATGTACCGCGCACCTGACCTTCGTAAACCCAGCATGGCCTTCCTGCACCACACCTGAGCAGCGCGGCAGGTGAGACATGGGCAGGTACTCCACGCCAGACAACACATACAACTCAAACACGCCTCTACCGCAAGCAGGAATGACAGGGCACCACGCAGGGAGAGGCCAAGGCTAGACCAAGGCCAAGAGTGGAAATTCCGCAGCGAGGGTAAGAATCTTGGTATCTGAGGTTGAAATCACGCCAAGAGGATCCAGAGACGAGAGCAAAAAAGAAAACGGAGGTGGCTGATGGCAAGGTCTTTAAGGTGTGCTAGGGAGGAGTAAAAGCGTCTAGGAATGTAAGGCTTTAATGTGTGACTAAAGAAATGACTGTATTTATGGTAATGTGGGGGTTAAGAGAAACAGACAGGCAGACAGTTCCTCATATTATTTGTAGCTACACCATATTACTTTCTACCTATGCTAAGTCATCTCTTCCTGGTTTATATACTTCTATCTTGTTTCTTCAGTTTCTAAGCCACGTTTTTGTAATCCCAACAGTGGAGATATACGGGAACAGGAAGCCAATGAACGGAGCCTGAAGTATCTTGCCTCGCCATAAAGCAACACGGAAAAGCACAACAAAAGCAATGCAGGAAATGAATAACAATACAGTGAGATATTTGACAGAAGCAGTGTTGTCCTTCCTTAACAGAACCTACTGATGATCGTTGCAATAAAAAAGAAAGAAAAAGATGAACGAACAGAGTAAGAAGAAAAAAAAAATGAGATGAAGCGAGAAATAACAATACAGTATGATATTTGACAGAACCAGTGTTGTCCTTCCACACCAGAGCCTGCAGATGATCGTTGCAATAAAAAGGAAAGAAAAAAGATGAATGAACAGAGGAGTAAGTAAGGAAAACAAGAAATGAGATGAAGCTAGAAACTAATAATAATATAGGGTGATATTAAACAGAAGTAGTGTTGGTTGTCCTTCCTTACCAGACTCTACAGATGATCGTTGCAATAAAAAGGAAAGAAAAAAAGATGAATGAATAGAGGAGTAAATAAGAAAAAAAATTAAATGGAGCAAGAAATGAATAACAATACAGGGTGATGTTAGACAGAAGCAGTGTGTCCTTCCTTACCAAAGCCTACCGTACATCGTTGCAATAATAGAAAAGAAAGAGAAATAAATAGATGAATAGAGAAGTAAGGAAAAAAAATAGATGAAGCAAGAAGTTAATAACAATACAGGGTGATATTAGACAGAAGTAGTGTTGGTTGTCCTTCCTTACCAGAACTTACAGACGATCATTGCAATAAAAAAGAAAGAAAAAGATGAATGAATAGAGGGATAAGCAAGGAAAGCAAAAATGAGATAAAGTAAGAAATGAATAACAATACAGAGTGATATTAGACAGACGCAGAGTTGTCCTTCCTTACCAGAGCCTACAAATGATCGCGCAATAAAAATAAAAAAAAGGAAAGAAAAATTATAAGTGAATAGATGCGTAAGTAAGAGAAACAGAAATTAGATGAAACAAGAAGTACATGATAAAGTGTGATATTAGACAGAAGCAGAGTTGTCCATCCTTGCCAGAATCTAAACAGACGCTAGCCACACACACACACACACACACACACACACACACACACACACACACAGTAAAGTAAATAGATAAAAGAAAAACAAGGTAGAATAGACGCAAGAAATACAAAACAATAGGAAAAAATGATACACGGAAGAAATATGTATTGTCCTTCCTTGTCAGATTTCCTCCAAACATTAGCAACTTAGAATACAAACATAAACAAAACAAATAAAGCTAAGTAAAACAACAAAATAACAACCAAACAGGACAAACAATACATAACAACTCAAATGCTAAGACAGACAGAACCTGCAGTGTCCTTCCTACACAGAACCCATGTAGAAGTGGTGAGAGTCAAAAAAACCTGTCTTCCGTAGCCTAGCGTGATGCAGCCACAGTGACGCGCAGTACAGCGAGAGCCGAGAGGGCGCCAAGGACACAACACTGTATTCACACACGCTCTGCTCTCTTATCACCACTATTTTGAAAGGCTATAATGATATCTAGAAGAACTTTTATAGGTATTTATCGCATTGATATTCTAGAAATCTCACCAATTTGTTTCTATAACCATAAAAACTACCTTAATCACTTCAGTACCTTGACGCGTTTCCATATTCATTCTGCTTACTATTTGGTGATTTTATACAGCTTCAAAAACTTTTGTGGGGGATTAAAGTAGTGGAAACTGTGGCCTCTGACCTCCACAGACCCTTCCTTATGTCAATAGAATGGTCTATTCGTACACAAATCTTAAGGTACAAATGTGTCCTAGTATTGAAGAGGTTTAAAACACACTGTCACGTCCATAAGAGGCTGAGAATGTAGCTGTGATATAAGCAGGAGTTTCTCAGAATATGGGCGTTACTAAGTGCTCTCCTCGACCTTCTGCAGAGTGTTGGAAAGGTGGCAGGGAAAGGACAGGATGAAGTATTTACACAGGGGACGAAACACAATCATTTACATATTTCCTTTACTTCTCAAGGCAACTGAGGTGTTTGAATAATAATATTGATATTTTGTACAGTTATTTATGATTTGTTTGTCATGCTGGTAGGTGTTTTGCAGTACAGTTACTCAGATATTGCTTCATATTGACAACGAAATCACAACGTAGAGAGGTATAAATAGTGTAGAGAAACAGTACAGTAATAACAAAGAATATGTAATATGTATTGATTAATTTGTGTCTATTGATATTCACTACAGAAAAGCGAACTAAAAAAAAATAAAGCGAAATGAAAAGGTTATTGAAAGTTGATGTTCTATACCATGAACAAATGACTCATGAAACCTTTTCACTGTATTCTTAAGTAGAACACTCACATACTGAATGAAATATTACGTATTAAGCTTAGGTTCCTAAATTTGTTAGATCTTAGTGTATAAAAGCTATTTTCACCAAGATATACAACATTTCAAACACACACAAAAAATAAAATAAGTAAATTGCATTGGAAATCTTTATAAGTAGAAAGAGATTAAAAAGAGCAGATTTTCATATTTTGAGCGAGCAGAACCTTTGGCGGTGGCTGAAAGAAACAAACAAACAAAAAAAAAAGTCTCAGAATGGTTAGCAGTGAAGGAAAGATACACGAAGTAGCAGTGAAAGGGTTTTAATTCGATGGTACCTGTACTGTCACTTTTATAGATCTGAATGAAAAAAAAAAAATTAGTATGGCGACTCTTTCCTTCCCGCTGCTTCTCTTCCGTTCATTTGGTGCAAGAAGTTATAAGATGAAAATTAATAAACTACAATGAAACTTTTTTTTATTTGTACATGAAGCGTTCTCTCTTTTCCTTGACTTACTAATTATAATGTAACATTGATCTCTCTCTCTCCCTCCCTCTCTCTCTCTCTCTCTCTCTCTCTCTCTCTCTCTCTCTCTCTCTCTCTCTCTCTCTCTCGCAATAACAGACAAAAAAAAAAAAAAAAAAACTGAAAACACTTATTTTTACCTCTTCTAAATCGGAAGGAAGAAGAGGAAGGAAGAAGGAAATAAGGAAGGTAGAAAGGATAGTGTGGGGAAAAAGAGGAATGAAGGAGGGAGGGAGGGAGGGAGGAGGAGGAGGAGGGAGGAGAGAAAGAAGACTTCGAGAGAGAGAACAAAAAAGTAAGAGCGTGGGAAGAATTATGAAGGTTAAAAGGAAAGAAAAAAAATAATAACTAAATAAACACAATTACAGAGAGAGAGAGAGAGAGAGAGAGAGAGAGAGAGAGAGAGAGAGAGAGAGAGAGAGAGAGAGAGAGAGAGAGAGAGAGAGAGAGAGAGAGAGAGAGAGAGAGAGACGAATAAAGCAAACCATATAAAGAAACGAAGGAATAGAAACGACAGAAGGAGAGAAACAAACAAAAAGAGGAGGAAGAGATGTGTGGAGGAAAGAAGGAAGATAGGAAGGAAAAAAAAAGAAACGGAGAGAAGCAGAGAGGAATAATAAAAAGATAAAAACAAACAGGGAAGGAAGATAAGAAGTAGGCGAGGGATTGAGGTAGGAAAGAAGGAGGGAAGGAGGAAAGGGAGGGAAGGAGGGAGGCAAGAAGCAAGGGAGGAAGCAAGCTAATCATCCATGTAAGGTTTGAGGGTTGCAGATGTTTCATGGAGAGATTATTGAGAAACGAGGATGTAAGGAAGATGAAGGTAATATTGATGATAATGCAGTAGTAGCAGCAACAGTAGTAGTAGTAGTAGTAGTAGTAGTAATGGTAGTGGTAGTAGTTCTAGCGGTAGTAGTGATGGTACTGGTAGTAGTAGTAGTAGTAGTAGTAGTAGTAGTAGTAGTAGTAGTAGTAGTAGTAGTAACAGGAGTAGTAGCACTAGTAGTAGTAATAGTGGTAGCAGTGGTAGTGGTGGCAGTGGTGTAGTAGTAGTAGTGGTGGCAGTGGTAGTAAGTGGTAGCAGTGGTGGTGGTGGTGGCAGTGGTGGTGGTAGTAGTGGCAGTAGTAGTAGTAGTAGTAGTAGTAGTAGTAGTAGTAGTAGTAGTAGTAGTAGTAGTAGTCGTCGTAGTAGTAAGTAGTAGTAGTAGTAGTAGCATTATCAACCAACATCAACTACTACTACTACTACTACTACTACTACTATTACTACTACCACAGGGTAACAAGTAGATGATCAACTGAATAAAATGTGAAAATTAATATACAAGAAAATATCAATACATTCTGATTATATTCTCTCTCTCTCTCTCTCTCTCTCTCTCTCTCTCTCTCTCTCTCTCTCTCTCTCTCTCTGTTTTCTCTCTCTCTCTTTCTCTGTTTTCTCTCTCTCTCTCTCTCTCTCTCTCTCTCTCTCTCTCTCTCTCTCTCTCTCTCTCTCTCTCTCTCTCTCTCTCTCTCTCTCTCTCTCTCTCTCTCTCTCTCTCTCTCTCTCTCTCTCTCTCTCTCTCTCTCTCTCTCTCTCTCTCTCTCTCTCTCTCTCTCTGGTAATCTCTAAAACGTGTCTATTTTCTTCTTATTTGTCTCTTCCAACAAAAATCTTCTGCCAAATTATCGTTTAACTCAAGATTATATTTTCTTGTTCTATTACTTTTGTTAATTTATGACCAATGACCTGCATTTCCTGAGTCTAAACTATTATCTCTCTCTCTCTCTCTCTCTCTCTCTCTCTCTCTCTCTCTCTCTCTCTGGTATGGTATTTTCTTTTTTTCACTTATTCGTTTGCCTGTTGTCTTTATTTTTTTCTCATATTACCTGTGATATTTTAAATCAATCTCATTTATCTACTTTTTTCTTCCTTTATATTCTTCTTTATTCTGTGTTCTTTATTCCTCCCTTCAATTACGGTAAATGTCTCCCACTTCTTTGTTTTCTCTTCCATTTAAACCTGAAACCTGCTCTCTCTCTTTCTCTCTCTCTCTCTCTCTCTCTCTCTCTCTCTCTCTCTCTCTCTCTCTCTCTCTGTGTGTGTGTGTGTGTGTGTGTGTGTATTGTTGTTCTTCGTCTATTGTGTTCAGCTTCACGACTGACCTGACCACCCCCTGCCACGGCAAGGTCAGGCCACGTGGTTGTCAGTTCAATAGGAGGTGAAGGTGGTGGTGGTAGTGGTGGTGGTGGTGGTGGTGGTCGCCTTGGGGTGAAGAAAACAAGAAAACAAGAACATGAAGAGCAATGATAACAACAAAAACAACAATAATAATGATAATGATGATGATTATGATAGTAATAATAATAATGATACTACTACTACTACTACTACTACTACTACTACTACTAATAATAATAATAATAATAATAATAATAATAATAATAATAATAATAATAATAACAAAAAGAGGAAGAAAAAAGAAAAAAAGAAGGAAAAAAGCAATAACAACAAGAACAAGAAAAAGAAAAGCAACAACAACAACAACAACAACAACAACAACAACAACAGCAACAATTAAGACGACGAACCTGATACTCATGCTAAGAGTGAAAGGGAAGAAGGAGAAGGAAGGGCAGGAAGACATAAGAGGAGGAATGGGAGTGAATGATAAACAAGAAGAGAAAGAAGAGAAAGGAAAGAAGATTAATGAGAATAATATGATGGTGGTGGTGGTGGTGGTGGTGGTGGTTGAAGTAGCCCTGAGAGGAAGGGTGAGGCTGCAATTGGTGGTGGTTGGTAAAGACACGTGGTAGTTACGGTAGTTATCCCAAGTAATGATAGTGATCCAGTGACAAATTCGCCAAAAAAAGAAAAAAATGATAAGTGTGAGACGAAGAATGTGCAGGAGAAAAGAATGAAAATGAGAGAATAATGTGCTAAATTTTGACTTGGTTTGCGGTTACTATTGAGTACTTCCGCCTTCCTACTACCACTACTACTACCACTACTACTACTACTACTACAACCGTTACTTCCTATAATAAGTGGTGAAGTAAACAATAGTGTGTATGTGTGTGTGTGTGTGTGTGTGTGTGTGTGTGTGTGTGTGTGTGTGTGTGTGTGTGTGTGTGTGTGTGTGTGTGTGTGTGTGTGTGTGTGTGCCTTGAAACTTCAGAATACGTGACTAGAGCTTCCTTATCTAAGTGGAAGTCTAAAGCAAGTACATACATACATACATACGACCTTCCCCCTACCCCCCTCTCTCTCTCTCTCTCTCTCTCTCTCTCTCTCTCTCTCTCTCTCTCTCTCTCTCTCTCTCTCTCTCTCTCTCAGTGGCGTTATCTTTCCCTTGTTCATATTTTTAATTTATGTTACTCTTCTTTTTTTTTTCTCTATTTTCCTTTCAACTATATTTTGTTCTTTCTCTTCCGTTTCTTGCTTCTCTTATTCGTAAATTTAGTGTACCTCTTCCTTCCTCTCTCTCTCTCTCTCTCTCTCTCTCTCTCTCTCTCTCTCTCTCTCTCTCTCTCTCTCATCATGGGAAAAGAGAGAGAGAGAGAGAGAGAGAGAGAGAGAGAGAGAGAGAGAGAGAGAGAGAGAGAGAGAGAGAGAGAGAGAGAGAGAGAGAGAGAGAGAGAGAGAATGAGTCAATTTTCTTGTAGTTTGATTTTTCACACTATTACAATCTTCTTTAATGCCTCTTCTCCCTCCTCCCTCTCTCCGTCTCCCTCTCCCTCTCCCACTCCCACTCCCTCTCCCTCTCCCTCTCCCTAGCCCTCCCTCTGTTCCCCCAGTTTCCCGGCGTGGGGTGCTCGTGACCCAAGCAGTCGGCCTGAAGGAGAGCAGCTTGAAGCATTGTGGGAGGGAGGTCTTAAGGTCTCGATACACCGCGGCCCCCTGCACCTCCTCCACTCCGCCTTATGAAAGAGGAAGAGCTGGATATTTCTCTCTTTTTTCACGTAATACCACTGCTCGTATTTTATGCTGAACAATATTTCGTTGGGATTTGTGGCGGTGATTTGAAATTGTAAGAGGAAGTGGAAGATTCACGTATGAGCAGTGTGTTGTATTTTTTCACCTTTTTAATTTATTCTATTTTACTTATCTATTTATTTATTTTTTTTTTTTATTAATTTACTTTTATTTATCTATTTATTTTTTTTTTGGTAAGGAACGGCTGGTTTGTGATTATTCTAGCTTTTCTGTGCATCTTTTGGCATACTTTTTTTTCAACTATGAGTAAAAGAATTCAACTTTTTTGAACGCAATATTCTTCTTCATATTCTAGTTTATTTTTTTTTACCGAGTTAAACTAATTACAGTACTTTGATCTTTTCCTTCATTCTTTTTTTTTTTTTTTGTTATAATAGTTTACCGTTCTCCTTTTCCAGATTAACAGCAACACTCCTTTCTTTTTAAAACAATCGTGTAGTTCTTTACTGCGATACTCCTTTTTAAAATACTCTGTTTCTTTTTTGTCATGTCTTAGTAGCCGCAGTTCTCATTCGTTTCACTATTCACCTTAAATTTTCACGGCAAATAAACTTAAAAATTCACTACCTTAATTAAATCTGTCTGTCAGGTAAATCCCCCTAAGCAGCCACGTCGACAACTAGCACAGATGCGAAAGGAGGAGAAAAGCAGGTATTTGTCCAAGTAATTAGTGGTGAGGTGTGTTTACAGGTGACGGTGAGTGAGAGGCAGGTGTGGTCAGGGAGAGTCAGGGAGGGAGAGGGAGAGGGAGAGGGAGAGGGATGGAGTAGGGGGGGTTGACTTCGAACGCCACGAGTCCAGTGTAAGAGAAAGTAGTTTAGTTTCGTCATTACTTATATATTTTTGTCTTCATTTGTTTATTTATTCCTTTTTTTGTTGTTGATTTTTTTTCTTTTTTTTTTTTTTTTTGTTTGTATAATGTATGAGTAATGGGGCGTTTTTTTCTTATTGGTGTTTACCTTGCTTTGTTTACGTGTGGTTTGTTGTTGTTGTTGTTATTGCTGTTTTAGTTGTCATTTAGTTGTCTTTGTCTCGCTCTTGTCGTCACTAAGTTGTTGTTGTTATTGCTGTTATTGTTGTTGTCATCATTTAATTTTTTTTTCCTCGTTGTTGTTGTAGTTATTGCTGTTGTTGTTATTGTTGTTGTCATTAAATCGCTGTTGTTATTGTTATTTTGCTGCTACTGTTGCTGTTATTAAATTGTTGTTGCTATTGTCATTTTGTTGGTGTTGTTGTTGTTGTTGTTGTTCCTGTTGTTGTTGTTGTTGTTGCTGTTGCTATAATCATTGTCATTGTTGTTGTTGCTATTGTCGTTGTGATGTTGTTGTTGTCGTTGCCGTTGTCGTCGTCATCCTGTGGTCATCGTCACTTTCGTTCAAACACAAAATATGACACACGAACACGCCGTAAAGAAATGAACTTATCTTTGGTTTCGGAACTATTTCCTATTTTTCTGTTAAGGTGAAGCCGCGGCACGAATCTAGAATCCACTTACATTTTCTCAACATAATAATCTTCATCCCTGACCTGTCTCTCTTCACACACACACCCACACACACACACACACACACACACACACACACACACACACACACACACACACACACACACACACACACACACTGAAGGAACATAGAAAGATAGAGTAAGAAGATGCAGATTCGTATGAAAAACTATAGATATATGAAATGAAAAAAAAAATAATAAGTAACGCAGCAAAAGAAGTTAGGAAATGAATAGTAACTTCCTAAAATATAGATGAGAAGAAATTTAGAAGAAAACGGGAATTGGCGAAAAAAAAGTGTATTGTAAATAAAAGAAAAAACAGAAATAAATATAAATAAGAAACATCTAAACAAAAAAGGGATAAAAACAAATTAAAAGAATAGAAAAAATGAAAAAATTAAACTCTCTTCCCGTTTCCCATCAGAAAAACAAAAATAAATAAAAGATAAAATTAAAGAAAAAAACAAAGAAACTAAACGTCCTTACTAATTCGTATCAGACAAACTAGAAAAGGAAAACATTGAGCGTCCGTCACGAGTGTAGTAATAAATGAATGTGGTTCTGCAAATGCGCCATCTTGTGTCGATCTAAGAACCACTACCATTGCTCAATCTTCGTGTGTTTACCATCTCTCTCTCTCTCTCTCTCTCTCTCTCTCTCTCTCTCTCTCTCAATATATATTCTTTTTTCTTTTTTGTCTTATCTAATTTTCTCTTAATTTTCTTTTCGTTACTGTACCACGTTTTCGTTTCCCACAATTCTCTCTCTCTCTCTCTCTCTCTCTCTCTCTCTCTCTCTCTCTCTCTCTCTCTCTCTCTCTCTCTCTCTCTCTCTCTCTCTCTCTCTCTCTCTCTCTCTCTCTCTCTCTCTGTTCTAATTATTTTTCTCCTTTCTCTTTTCTTCTCGCTAATTATTTCCTCTTATTCTCTTTCTTATTTAGTCTTCCCACTTTTCTTCTGTTATTTCTTAGCTTTCCACTATTTTCTCCTCTTCTCTCATTTCTTCTCAATTCCTCACGTTCTTCTATTATCTCTCTGCAGTATTTTTTTTTCCTTTTTTTATTCCTGTGCCATTAATTATCTTTTTGCATGTCTTTTTCTCGTTTCCTCCTTTCTTACAAAATTTTATCTCATTCTCATCATTGGCTACATCTCTCTCTCTCTCTCTCTCTCTCTCTCTCTCTCTCTCTCTCTCTCTCTCTCTCCATTAACTCTATTTTTTTAGCTTTTCTCTTCTTCCTCTTCTACCATTGACTTATTTTTTCATTTGTCTGTCTGTTTGTCTGTCTGTCTGTCTGTCTGTCTGTCTGTCTGTCTGTCTGTCTGTATGTATGTATGTATGGAAGGTAGGATGCAGTGTATGGGTATGTATGTGTGTATGTCTTCACTTCTACTCGTATTTGTTAGTCTGAATGTCTTTTTGTGTCTGTCAATATGTCCATCTCTGTTTCTGTCTGTCTGTCTGTCTCTCTCTCTCTCTCTCTCTCTCTCTCTCTCTCTCTCTCTCTCTCTCTCTCTCTCTCTCTCTCTCTCTCTCTCTCTCTCCACAGTAATTCCTCATTCTCTCCGCACCTCAACCTTCCCTCCACCTTCTCCCTCTCCCTCTCCCTCTCCCTTCCCTCCACCTTCTCCTTCTCTCTTCCCTTCCCTTCCCTTCCCTTCCCTCCATCTTCTCCCTCTCTCTCTCTCCCTTCCCTTCCCAACCTTTCCCTCCTACAATAGCGAATCGGGGAACTTCCTGGGTGACCCGCAAATGGTGCAAGGTCACTTAGCTCACGCCAAACGCCCACCCCAAGGCACACAGCAGTACGAGGCGCGAGTTTTGCTGCTTCCTCCCTCACAATTAATCTCTGGACTCGCTGTATAGTCGTGTCTTTTTTGTATTATCTTTTTCTTCCAGCGCTGCGAGATTGAAATAACGAGAGTGAGGGAGAATGCGGTGAGTGTATTAAGAGCGTGACTTCTCTTCTTGTGCCTATTGTTCTTGTTCTTCCGGGGTTAGTAAGAAGAGGGGAAAGGTAAAAGGGAAGGAGAAGTGAGATGGAAAAGAAGAAAGGTGCAGGAACGAATTGATGGAGGTAAAGGGAGAGATAATGTGAGAATAAGGATAGAAAAGTTGCAAAGAAGGGAGAAAGAAAAGAGTATGAGATAAGAGAAAGGAGCAAGACCAAATTGAAAAAGGGAATGGAAAAGATAATGAAAGAATAGGGAGAGAAAATTAGTAAAGAGGAGAAAAGAAAAGGATATGAAGTAAAGTTATTGAGAGAGAGAGAGAGAGAGAGAGAGAGAGAGAGAGAGAGAGAGAGAGAGAGAGAGAGAGAGAGAGAGACTGGGAGACAGGATCTTTTCTCAGGAAGTGCCCAAAATACTTAAGTACATACATACATACGTACATACATACACACACATGTCTGTAAGCCACACTGCCTTTTATGGGAATGGGAGGGGTTGTGAATGGGTACGATAGAGGGCTGGAAGAGGGCAGGGAGGGAAAGAAATAGCAGAGAGGAGAGGGAAGAGAGAGAGGAAAGTGGAAAGCGAGAATGAAGAATGACAATACAAAATATAAGAGAAATACAATAAGAATCCAGCCCATTCCGTCACTAGCATTTCCGCAGGACTAAAAAAAATATACAAAGTTTGAGAAAAGAAAAGAAAAAAAATACAGTGAAGAAAAAGAAAACATTACAATTGAGGAAAAATATAAAGTGAAGTGGATTGTAAAAGTGGATTAGCGTCAGTGAGAGATATAGAAGTGAAGGACACTCAGCCACATGATAAGGTGTGCTCTAAAATGTGTGTTTATGGCCGCCACCCACACACGTCACGCCAGCCACGCCACGCCACGCCACTCCACGCCAGCCACTTAGCGGAGACCTGAGGGAAGAGCCGAGATCGTCTTATTGAGGTGTTTGTGTCTTTGTGAGTTCGTGTTTCCGTGCGTATATTAGGTTTGTATTCTGAAACACTGCTCTCTCACCACGACAATTTTCCAAGGCCAAAGAGACAACTAGCCTTATTTTCAAGACAGTTTCTCCTTTTAGTTAACCAGATATCTTATTAATTCATCACCAGAAACGTGAAAATATCCTCTAAAACACGAGATTCTCAACTAGAGCCTTTAGAATGAAGTGATGGTGAGAGAGCAAAGCGGCAAGATTGTATTCAGAAACGCTTCATTCTCTCACCATCACTGCTCTCTAAAGCCTCTAGTTGAAGATACTCGTGTTTTTAAAGGTAGTTTTATTAATCTGGTGATGGACTGGCAAGGTGTCTACTTAATCAAAAGGAGAAACTGTCATGAAAACCCGGTTAGTCGTCTCTGCGGCCTTAGAAAATTGTCGTGGTGGAAGGAGGAAAGGGCTTCTATAAATACGAACCTTCAGTACCAGGACACGTCTTCATATTCATTTTAGTTGCTATTTGGTGATTTTATTCAGCTCCAGAAACTTATGTGGGGAATATAGTAGTGAAGACTCTAGACCATTAACCTTCTGACTTCCATACACCCTTCCTAATGTCAATAAAATGGCCTAATCGTACACAAGTCTCAAGATAAAAATGTGTCACAGTACTGAAGGGGTTAACTCGGTATTCAGAAACTTGACACTTTCTCACCACGAATTTTTGATAGAGTTAATCAACCTCTTCACTTTCTATGGAATTTTTATTTTTTTCCATATTCGGTTACATTGCCATAAAAAAAAGAAAGAGCGAGGTAGACAGAAAAAGCACAGATAAACCTCACGTTAGTCGTTAAACACACCAGGGTCAGACTAGCCACTAAAGAGAGAGTGAGAGGGAAGAGACAAAATAAAGAGCAAGAAAGAAGGATTGTTGTTGTTGTTGTTTTTCAATCTACAAAATAACAACAACAAAATCTTAACCACTGGCTCTTTCAAGGATTAAGAAGAAACTACTATTCCACCCTCTCCCTCTCTCACCTTCTCCCTCTCCCTCTCACAACACTGACGACCATATTCAGAAATGCTTTGCTCTCTCACCGCGACAATTTTTTAAGTCCCCATAGACGACTAGCAGGGTTTAAAGACAGTTTCTCCTTATAATAAACCAGAAATCTTGCTAATCTATCACCAGAACCATAACAATGCCCTTAAAAACATTAGGCCCATATTCTGAAACATCTTCCTATTTTCAAAGGGTTCTAGTTAAAGTTACACTGGTTTTTAAGGGCGTTTCAGTAAATCTAGTGTCATGTAAACAAGTTTTCTGCATCACCAACAAGACAAATTACCTTTATAACTCGGCTAATTGTCTTTGTGGCCTTTAAAAATGATCGCCGTGTGAGAGGGAGTGTTTATGAATATGGCGCTTAGTAACTTCAACAAGAGCCTTTGAAAATAGTCGTGGTGTAAGAGCAAAGCGTTTCTGAATACGGGTCTGACAGTGACCATGACATCCCACTCTTGCCATGCCCACCTTTCACGCGTGGATCGGCACTGAAACAAGGTGGAGGGAGGGAGTGGAGGGCGTGGAGTGAGATGCAGCGTGCTCTCCCTTCCCTCCACCTGCCCCAACCCCGCCCTCATCACGCCCATCCCCGCCCACTCGGCCCTCATCTCCCGGACCTTGTGCTGCCTTACTTTCAAGCTAACTGTATCGCGAAGATCATGCGAGGTCGTCTTTCTCATTGTGATTCATAGAGTAGTGGTGTGTGTGTGTGTGTGTGTGTGTGTGTGTGTGTGTGTGTGTGTGTGTGTGTGTGTGTGTGTGTGTGTGTGTGTGTGTGTGTGTGTGTGTGTGTGTGTGTGTGTGTGTGTGTGTGTGTGTGTGTGTGTGTGTGTGTGTGTGACTGACTGGGTGACAGAGACAAACAAACCGACAGACAGACAGAAAGACATGTGGATAGACAGAGATGAATAGATAGATAGATAGATAGACAGACAGAGAGACAGACAGATAGATAGAGATAAACAGATAAATAGATATATGTACAGACAGATAAACAGACAGATAGAAAAAGACACACACACACACACACACACACACACACACAAACAGACAGAAGATAAATGCACGTGTAAAGAATAGAAAAAAAGAAGAGACATTGAAGGAGGACGAATGAGAGAAGAATAAATGGAGGAACAAGACCTGAGGAAGTGAAGGGGAGGAAAGGAGAGAGGGAGACAGGGAGGGAAGAAGGGAAGAAGGGAAAGGAGGAAGGAGGAAAGGAGAGAATAGCCACGGGTCAGGGTGTGGAGGTAAGCACTTGAGAATGATTGAAGAGAAAAGGAGGAGGAGGAGGAGGAGGAATATCAGTGAAAAAAAAGAGAGAAAAGCTGGAAAATGAATGAAAATAGAAAATAAGAAATTAAGAAATCTCTGAAGACAACAAAAGAGGAAAAGGAGAAAAAGAAGAAAGGGAAGAAAGAAGTAATGAAACTAAAGTGGTTCCAGAAAATAAGATGAAAGGCCAAATGAAGGAGGAATATTAATGCAGAACAAAAAAAAAAGGAAAGAAAACGAGAAGTAAAAGGAGAAATACGAATAAAGATGATACTAGGAAGAAAAAGAAGGAAATGATAGGAGGAAAAAAGAAGATACCAGGAAAAGAAGACACCAGGAAAAAAGAGGAACAACAGGAGGAAAATTAGAATAGAGAAATAAACACAAGTAAACCGAGAACAGGGAAAGAATTAGAAGAGAAACGATAAGAAGAGGAACAAGAGGAGGAGAAAATAATACGGAAAGATAAAAGAAAGATAACAATGTAGTAAAGAGACAACAACTAAATAGGTAACATAGAAGAGAGGAATGAATAAAAGCAGTGCAAGAGAGACACGTAAATGAAGAAGAAACACAAATAAACTAAATGAATAAAGAAATAAAGAAAACGGAACAAGAAGACAATTAAACAAAGCAGGAGAAACAGCAGATGAATAAAAAAGAATAGAATAAAGAGAAAGAAAAAAAAAATGCAACAAAGAGACACCAACATGAAGGAGGAGGAACACAGGTAAATTGAATAAATGCAATAAAAAAGAGAGACAAAAAAAAAATAAGGCACATGAATGAAGCAAAAGGAACGGAGGTAGATAAAATAAATAAAACAAAACGAAAAAAATGTAATAAAGAGACAGGTAAAGGAAGCAGAACACACACAGGTACACTGAAAAAAAATATATAACAAAAAAATAAAGAATAAACGAATAGAATGAAAAAAAATATAAAAAATGCAAAAACGAGACAGGTAAATGGAACACGAGACACACAGGTAGTGACACGTATTAATCACTACCTACACTTCTGTATAAACACTCCGCCTCTCCTGACGCAGCACCTCCGCAGCGTCAAGGACTGGAGGGAGGGGACGGCCACACCAAAGACCCTCAGGTGGCGCGTGCCCTTCGGAGGAACACTGAGAAGGACTAATGACACGCATACTTGAGGCAGCGGATGTGTGTGTGTGTGTGTGTGTGTGTGTGTGTGTGTGTGTGTGTGTGTCCTGCACGCTAACAGTTTCATCCAGTCATGTTCCCCGCTCTTCCCTTGACGAATGGAGAGCTGAATGAGACTCCTTGGTGGAAAGATTGCACCTACCGGGACTGGAACTGCGAGACGAGTAATGGACAAAAGCAAAAAAAAAAAAAAAAAAAAAAAAAAAAAAACGTTCACTAGGGACTACTACAAAAAGGGGTTTACTAAAATGCCAAATACCTAAAGAAGAATAATGAAAGACTCACGTTTTCCAATGGAACTTTTAAAGAATAACTGATAAACGCAAGAAAGAAAGATAAAAAAAGAGATTCATTGAGGCGGTAATCCGTAAAGAAAGAAGGATCAAAAGGATTATCCAGACCAACTCACGCAATCAAGGATCTCTACCTTCTTCAATCCTCTTCACAGCTAAAACTCCTTACGAGACTAACAAAAGCGTCTTACGTAGCTTTATATTAGCAATGAAGACAAAGGAATATATAATCAAGTTTTTTTGGGGGGCACGTATGTAGTTCAGTTTAATGCTTAGAGAAACTGCCCACTGCCCAGGGATATTCAAACAAGTACCGGATTTAAAGTGTGTAGTACAGAGACACACTTCTTGATGACTTGAAGGTTAGATATTCTCTTATAAAAGGTATTGAACTCTTTATAATCTCAATAGAATGTAATATAAAAAGCGGGGAAGTGCAGAAACGAAGGTCAAATGATGAAAGAAAAGATAAAACTGAGACATTATCAAAACATCCACAAATATAACTTCCTTCCCAAGTATTATTATTCAGACAAAAAGGACTAAAATAATACGATGAGATAAAGCAGTCACATGCCTGTATGCAATTCAACACAGACGATAAATGAATGACTAACAAAACATTTCCCACTATACACTTAATCCTACTCATTATTCACCACTTCACTGCTTCATATTACTCTTCCTCTTCCTTCCTCCTCTTCTCCTATCTACTCCATCTCTTCTTCCTTTTTCCTCCTCCACAGACGATAAATAAATTAGTAACAATAACATTTCCCACTATATAATCAATTTTATTCGTTATTCACCAGTTCACTACTTCTTATAAATCTTAGTCTTCCTTCTTCCTCATCTCCTACCAACTCTATCTCTTCTTCCTTCTTCCTCCTCCACAGACGATAAACAAATTAGCAACAAAAACATTTCCTTCTATACAATCAATCCTATTCCTAATTCACCAGTCGCCTGCTCATCTCTGGCTTTCTTCACACCTGCACTATTGCTTCACTGTCCTCCCACGATGATGAATTAGGAAAGAACTAGTAAAGATAAGCTATAAGGTGGCCAGACGCTCCCCCACCTTGCAATATTCATCAGGTGTGTTGCAGGTGTAGTGTGACTTTTGCTTCGTACGTGTGAGTGCGTAGGAGGGAGGAATGGACGAAAGAAGGAAAGAAAAGAGGAAGGAAAGAAGTAAGAGAGGAAGGAAAGGGTTAAAATAATGTGTGATTCTTTGCAATCATTTACTTTTACTTAACCTCTGTTTGTCTGTCTGTCTCTCTCTCTCTCTCTCTCTCTCTCTCTCTCTCTCTCTCTCTCTCTCTCTCTTTCTTTCTCGTGTGTGTGTGTGTGTGTGTGTGTGTGTGTGTGTGTGTGTGTGTGTGTGTGTGTGTGTGTGTGTGTGTGTGTGTGTGTGTGTGTGTGTGTGTGTGTGTGTGTGTGTGTAACACACACACACACACACACACACACACACACACACACACACACACACACACACACACACACACACGAAGATAAAATCGCAAACAGAAAAAGAAAATGTAACAGAAAATGAAAAATACGAAGATAAGAAAAGATAGACAATAGATAAGGAAAAACGAGAGAGAGAGAGAGAGAGAGAGAGAGAGAGAGAGAGAGAGAGAGAGAGAGAGAGAGAGAGAGAAAGAAAAGAATGGGTAGGAGCGTGGCATGGGGTGACACGCTTGGGTGGCTACGCTGAAGCTCAGAAGGAGGTGACCGTGAGGAAATGGGGCGGTCAGAGAGAGAGAGAGAGAGAGAGAGAGAGAGAGAGAGAGAGAGAGAGAGAGAGAGAGAGAGAGAGAGAGAGAGATCCTGGAAGAGTAGAAGTGAGAGAATGGGAGATAGAAGAGAAAGATAAGATTAATGAGAATGCGAGACTAGAAGCAATAATAAGAGCAATGGAAGATAAGAGAGAGTGGGTTTGGAAGAGAGGCACTGGGAGAGGAGAGGCTGGGAAGGGCAGGGGAGGGAGGGAGGGATTCTGGGTTGGTGAGGGAGCGATGGAGCATGGTGACGTCAGGAGGAGTGGCATTCGAGGTTGACGTAAATATTGAATGAAAAATATAGTTGTAAGCCAAAGTAAATGAAATGAAGGAGGAGGAAAAGAGGAAATAGAAAATGTGTGTTTGATAATTGACTTTAACTCGTATAAATAAATAAAAACAAATAATAAATGTAATTATACTCATTTGGTAAAAGGGCAAGACTAATATAGATGAAATTAAATAGATGGAAAAAATGAATGTGTTAATATTTTTTTTTCTTAGTTAAGTACATGATGGTTGATAAAAAAAAAAGAAAGAAAAAGTAAAAGAACAGGATGAATAAAATAAAGCAGAGGAAAATATGGAATAGAAAATGCGGAACGATGAAAGTAGGCTTCGTAAAAAAAGATAAGTCAGGAAGGAAACAGACGCAGAGTTATGTTGTACTACGAATATTTGTTAATACATTTATCTATACGAGTGTAAGGTGGGACAGACTTGTGTTGTGAAAGTGTGCCGGGAGGAAAAAAAAAAAAAAAAGTGGAGATTTGCCTTACTATCAAAAAGAGAGAGAAAAGTTTATAAATGAAAATCTAGTTTGCATATTTATTTCCTTATTCTATGTATTTATTGCCGGGAGAAAAAAAAAAGTGGAGATTTGCCTTACTATCAAAAAGAGAGAGAAAAATATGTATATGAAAATCTAGTTTGCATATTTATCTACTTATTCCATGTGTCTATTTACGTGTTCAATATTCATCTATTTTCATCAACCTTTTACTGGTGTGATCTTCAATTGACATTCAGTCGAGTATAAAACTGTATGCATGAACGAAAGGAAGAGGAGAATATAAAAGAAATAATAGACAAGTATATATTTAGTTACATACATTTAGTTATGTGATTGTTAATTAATGGAAGAAAGTCGTTTATTACTTAGACATGTTTATATAAGCAATTAAAGATGAATATATTAAAGTACCGTAAGAAACACACACACACACACACACACACACACACACACACACACACACACACACACACACACGTTTAAATATACACGATACCTTTTTTGTAGCCTTGCAGAGAGAGAGAGAGAGAGAGAGAGAGAGAGAGAGAGAGAGAGAGAGAGAGAGAGAGAGAGAGAGAGAGAGAGAGAGAGAGAGAGAGAGAGAGAGAGAGGGAACTACGAGGAGGGAACAAAGGAGGGAAGGCTGCAGCTACACTGAACATGAATCACAGGACAATTACTACATATAAAAACAACAACAACAACAACAACAACAATAACAACAACTACAACAACAACAATAACAACAACAACAACAACTACAACAACAACAACTACAACAACACCAGCCATTACTTTTGCCTTCATAACAAACATTACCTCTTCAACAACTTCGCTTCCTTCTCTCCTTCATTCTCCTCCTCCTCCTCCTTCTTTCCCTCCTCTTCTTCTTTCTCATTTAGCATTTTAATTACAAACATTATATCTTCACCCATGATTTTGCATTCTCCTCCTCCTCCTCCTCCTCCTCCTTCTCTTTTTCTTTTCCTTTCTTTTTTTCAACTCTTTCCTTTCCTTTTCTCCTTTCTTCCTCTCATTGTTCTTTTTCTTTTTTAATTTGATCTTACTTTCCTAGTTTTGCATTCTCCACCACCACCACCATCAACACCACCACCACCACCACCTCCTCCTCCTCCTCCTCCTCCTCCTCCTCTTCGTTGTATTTTTCTAACTCTTACTTTCTTCCCTAATTCTTTATCTTTTCTTTTCCTCCTCTTCTTTTTTCCTTTTTCCTTCATCTTCCTTCTTCTTTTCCTTTTTTTCTTCTTCCTCCTTTTCCTCACCACCACCACCACCACCATCACCATCATCATCACAACCATCTCTATCACCACCATTACCACCACTACCTCTTCCTCTTTTTCTTCCTCCTCCTCCTCCTCCTCCTCCTCCTCCTCCTCCTCCTCCTCCTCCTCCTTCCTTCTCCTTCTCAGCTATCATTACTAAGAGGAAAAGAAATACACATACCTCTCTCTTTAGTCTCCAGGTGAGTCGCTGTGTTAATTGCCAGGTAAGGTAATAACAAGCAGTCACAGACACTATTTACCTGAAAAAAAAACAAGCTTGCATTATCCACTGCCCTGTCATAGCCAAGGTGAGTTCCCAGCAGGTAGGCATTCACATCCTCCTCCTCCTCCTCCTCCTCCTCCTCCTCCTCGTGATACTACTACTCTTACTCCTCTTTCTTCTCCTCCTACTGCTATTGCAATTATTTTTCTTTTCTTCCTTTTCTTCTTTTTATTTTCTTCGCTCTTTTTCCTTCTCCTTCATCTCCTCCTCCTCCTCCTGGTACTAATGATGTTACTCTTCCTGTCTTCTTCCTCTTCGTTCTCCTTCTCCTTTTCGTCTTCCTCCTCCTCCTCCTCCTCCTCCTCCTCCTCTTCCTCCTCTTCCTCCTCCTCCTCCTCCTCCTCCTCCTCCTCCTCCTCCTCCATCTCCTCCTCCTCCTCCTCCTTCTACTACTACTACTACTACTATGACGACGACTTCTACTACTACTACCATTACTTTTATTTTTTTTCTTTCTTTCTATATTCCCTTCTCTTGTTCCCTTTCCTCCTCTTCTTCCTCCTCCTCCTGATACAACTTCTGCTTCTCTTCTTTCTTCTCTTAATCTTCATTCACTTTTATATAATTCTTTTCTTCCATTTTCTTACTTCTCCTGTCTCTTGCTTCTTCTTTTATTACAATTGTTTATTCTTTTCTTTTTTTTTCATTCTTTCTCTCTCTCTTTCTCCTCTTTCGTCTTCTCCTCCTCCTCTCCTATTTTGGTCTGTCTTTCCTACTCCTCATTTCTTTTCTTCTTCCTGCTGCTGTTCTTAATCCTCCTCCTTCTCCATCCCTTTATGTTTTCCTATTCAATTCCTATTCTCTTTGTTGCTCTATCTCTTATTCCTCTTTTACTCTCGCTGCTTCTCCTCCTCTATTTCTCGTCTTTATTCCTCTCTGTCTTTCTTTTTGGTATCTTTGCAGTTAGTTTATAAAATAGTTTCCAAACAGCCATGCACAGACCAGAGACTTTCTTCATATTTGGTCAGCCTATACGTAACCTGTTTCTCCTCCTCCTCTTCTTCCTCCTCTTTTTCCTCCTCTTCCTCACGCACGCCAAATGGAGATGGTCTTTTGTAGTCCAGTCATCTCTCCATCTCGCATTCATTATTCATGGTGTATGTGTGTGTGTGTGTGTGTGTGTGTGTGTGTGTGTGTGTGTGTGTGTGTGTGTGTGTGTGTGTGTGGTCGCTGAGGCGTGAAATAACACATAGCACGGGTGTAAACAACGCACCACTTCACCACAATCACCACCATCATCATAACAGTCACCACCACCACCACACTTACCACCACGATACAATAGAGCAAAGCAAGGAAAGTCTCACCACTACCACTACCACCACCACCACCACCACTACCACCAGGTAACCACCTCGCATAGGTAAGACTTCAAGGTCCACCCCCCGGCCAGCAACTCCGTGACGTGACCTCCTGGTAGTGTCACCCTCGCCCTCCCACGCCCCGACCTGCCCTGCCTTGCCCCACCACAGCCCCGCCACAGCCCCGCCACGGTCCCATCTCTAGCCTTGGACCGCCGGCGTGACTCTGAGACACCTTCACAATGTTTCCACGGATGAGTTCTTGGTTCTTGTTTAACTGGTGTTGGTATTAGTACTGCTGGTATTCTTGTTACTGTTGTTGAGGAGGAGGAGGAGGCAGAGGAGGAGGAGGAGGAGGAGGAGGAGGAGGAGGAGGAGGAGGAGGAGGAGGAGGAGGAGGAGGAGGAGGAGGAGGAGGGGAGGAGAAGAAGAAAGAAGGATTAGAAGGAAAAAGGAGAAGAACAAGAGGAACAAAAAACAAAAAGAAGAACAAGAGAAAGAACAGGGAGAAAACTGGAGGAACAAGAAGAAAAAAACCAAGAGAAAGACCAACAAGAACACGAACAACAACAACAACAACAACAACAACAACAACAACAACAACAACAACAATAACAACAACAACTACAACAACAACACCTCACGACCCCCAAAAGAAAATTACACTCACTCACGAAATCTACGTTTTTTTCTCTAATCACCATAAAAAACACTGACTTATATAACCAAAACCAAGAGGAGAGAGAGAGAGAGAGAGAGAGAGAGAGAGAGAGAGAGAGAGAGAGAGAGCGAAGGACTTCCTCTTTGAACACCTGTGGGTACAAATATAAGTATCAACACAGAACATGGCTATCAACTTCATAACAGTAAGCACACACAGGGTCCAGAGCTGCCCCTTGAAGACACCGGCGGGGCAGTGTTCTCTCAGACCTTGGTGGACATTATGGCGAGGCTGGTCTGTGGTGTACGTCGAGGGTCCTGTCAAGAGTTCAATTTCCGTTAGAGATAGAATTTTCATCTTGTCCAAGTGTTCTGTTTGGGTAAGTTTATCTCATCATCCTCTGCTGTTTTAATCCTTTTAGCTCCTTCTGTACTGGGACGTTTTTTTTTACATTGAGTTTTAGGTACGATTAGATAATTTTACTGACATTAGGAAGGGTCTATGGAGGTCAGAAGATTAATGGCTACAGTCTCCATTATTTCAATCCCCACGTGAGTTTCTGAAGTTGTATAAAATCACCAAATAGGAAATAGAATGAATATGAAAACGCGTTATGGTACTGAATGGGTTAATGTTTTTTTTTTTTTTTTTTTTTTCTTTATCAGTGATCACTCTGAGATTTTTCGTTTTTTGTTCTACAGCCGTCTGCAAACATTACTCTGGACGGATATTGAAGCATTCATTTTTCTAACTTCTTCCCTGTGTGCGCCTGTAACGATTCTATGCAGTGCTTCAGATGTTATTGTTGCATATCGCATTGAAGGAGTTAATGCTTAGTTGTTTTGGCCACTCACATTGCCGCCAATAGCTTCTGCCTTCTTCATCCTCTTTCTCCAGTCTCCTCTGCCTCGTGTCTCCCTCAATGCCACACCGCCACCTAAGCCTTTGTCTTCCCTCTTTGTCCCTTCACCCGCCGCCTCCATGTCACCCAACAGGATCAGCTTCCATTACCTCACGTGTCGCGTCACGGCTTCCTCCCAAATGGCGCTAGGTGTGATCACATGCACCACATTTTGAACAGAAAGAAACGTCCTAATCGGGAGACTTCGCGCCCTCGACCCTTCAACGGGACTACTAGCCTGAAATGTGTCAACCTAAGTAACCTGCTGGTGGAGGCTTTGTTTCCTTCGATCCCCGCCTGCTTTACTCACACGTCACTACCAAAAACTGTAACTCAGACTAAACAATCATGGCACGGTCAGCTCGGCGGTGGCGCAAATTTGAATCCTGGTCTCGGGCGGGATTTATTTGGTACGCCTGCCACTCCTAGGACCACCCAGCCTTCT
>NC_059279.1:15826940-15829440 GCF_017591435.1 Portunus trituberculatus | reverse complement strand
AAAGAAAAAAAAAATGCCTGTCTGACCTCGTACCAAGCTAAGATTATATCATAGGCCTACATTTTATGATGATGATGATAGTGATGAAGGGAGAAACAATATCAAGAACAAGAGAACATGCTAGAAGAAATAGTATTACCAAGAACAGCTAGAAACAGAAGGAGAACAAGAAAACGAGTATATTATTACAAAAAACAAGAAAAAATGAAAGAAAATTAGTCAAAGAATGGAAAGGCAAGCAAGAATAAGAACAGGAAAAAAGAAGAACGATTACGATGAAAGGAGACGGACGGAAAGAACAAATTAATATGAACAACTGCAAGAAGAGGAAAAAGGAAGAATTAAGAAAGAAAAAGGAAAACTGAATAATAAATCAATAAAGACAAAGAAAAATAAATAATAAATCAATAAAGACAAAGAAAAGAAAACGTAAATAAAGAGCCATATGCATGAGTCAGAGTTTCTAAGGAAGGAAGGAAGGGAAAAAGAAAAAGGAAAGAATTTACAAGTATACTTAAAAACACTTCACCAATCAAATACAATAAATAAATAAGTAAATAAATAGACAAACAAATGAACAAATAGAAAGACAAACAAAATAAATAAATAAATACATAAATAAAGGTAAACAAATTAAGAAATGGAAGCGCAAACCTCAACAACAACAAAAGAAAGAGAGAAAGCGCAATTCGTGAGTTTAATTCCCTAAGCTGCGTGATGACCAAGCGCTCGAGAGGAAGGCGGAGCTCACGGTGGACTGACAGAAAGGTAAACACGAGAGCTGGCGCGGGGCAGAGGCCGAGGCTTGGCTGGGTGGGCTGAGTGGGCAGGGAGGGGCAAGGCCGCTCCGACACGCCTGCAACTTTGGAGAGGCTCAATTCAGAAACACTTTGCTCTCTCACCGCCGCTACTTCGAAAGGCCACAGAGGTGTTTAGTCACGTTTTCGAGATTGTTTCCCTTGTTAATAATGTGGAAATCTTGTTCATCCGTTACTACAACTATAAAAACAATCTTGCATTCCTGGAAATAGTGCTTCTCCTATTAATAATGTGGAAATTTTGCTCATCCGTGACTACAGTTATAAAAAACATCTTACATTCGCGTATAGAGACTCTGGAAATAGTGCTTCTCTTATTAGTAATGTGGAAATTTTGTTCATCTGTTACTTGAACTAAAAAAAAAAAACTTCCATTCGCGTCTAGTCCCTGGAAATAGTGCTTCTTTTGTTAATAATGTGGAAATTTTGTTCATCCGTTAATTGAACTATAAAAAAAAAACTTACATTCGCGTCTAGAGTCCCTGGAAATAGTGCTTCTTTTGTTAATGATGTGGAAATTTTGTTAGTTCACCTCTGACATTACAAAAACACTGAAAAAAAAAAAACGTGAAGCTTCAGAAGACAGTTGTCGAAGGCCACGAAAATAAAGTGTCTTTTTTTTCGTCAATAATGTAGAAATTTTGATAGTCTGTCATTAAAAAAAAAAAAAAAAAAACTATAAAAAAAACTCATAAAACACATGCAACCTCACTACGACTATTTTTGCATTTTCAAAGTAGGCAGAGATGATTACTCGAGTTATCAAAAGTGTTTCCCGTGTTAGAAATCTAGAAACACTGTTAATTAGTCACTAGAACAGTAGAAACACCCTTAAAAAACCGCGTAACTTCATCTAGACCTATTGGAAAGTAGCGGAGGAGTGGCGTAAAGGTGTTTCAGTAAATGGGTCTCAGAGGGAAGAGTCAGTGGGAAGAATCAACAGCTCGTGGTAACAATAAGATCGTGATAGACCTTCCCGCCGCCTCGTAACTCACTCACTCCGCGACGTCACGCCAGACAAACTAGTTCCTGCCACAATGAGATAATTCCCACTCTTATCTCTCATTGTGTAGGTCATCCTCTCTCTCTCTCTCTCTCTCTCTCTCTCTCTCTCACACACACACACACACACACACACACACACACACACAATAGCAATTTTCTCTACCTTTTCACATCCAAAACCACCACTTTCATTATCTCCTCCTCTTCCTCCTCCTTCTCTTCTTCTTCTTCTTCTCCTCCTCCTCCTCCTCCTCCTCCTCCTCCTCCTCCTCCTCTTGTTTCCTATCCTCCTCCTTATCACTCTTCTATTTAACTATACACTCAATCAAATCTGCTAATCACAAACAGCCTCGTAAGGACCAACAACTCCTGCCGTTACTTGACCTTCCTTTGTGTTCCTTGGCGTGAGTTGAAGGTCCCATCACGTCCCACTTGTTTATGCATCTCCTACTTCAAGATCACCGGAGAGAACGCGAGAGTAGCGATTAATCTCGTTGTGTCAAGTCTCATGGTCGTCTATCTATTGGCTCACGAACACGTACAAACTCCTTGATGCTTTTTTTTTCACTGCAAGGAGGCGAAGGAGAGGGAGAGAAAACGAGAAATATTGAGAGAGAGAGAGAGAGAGAGAGAGAGAGAGAGAGAGAGAGAGAGAGAGAGAGAGGGAGGGAAGAGAG
>NC_059279.1:15811940-15821940 GCF_017591435.1 Portunus trituberculatus | reverse complement strand
AGAGAGAGAGAGAGAGAGAGAGAGAGAGAGAGAGAGAGAGAGAGAGAGAGACGAGACAAATATATTCTCTCCTTATTTGGTTTCCCACTGCTCTCAATCATATTCACGAGGGTTGCCTTCTGTCGCGCCCCATTAAAGAGAGAGAGAGAGAGAGAGAGAGAGAGAGAGAGAGAGAGATAATGTGTGTGTGTGTGTGTGTGTGTGTGTGTGTGTGTGTGTGTGTGTGTGTGTGTGTGTGTGTGTGTGTTTTCCACTACTTTCATACTGACATGCGTACAATCACATACACAGGCATTCACTTAGGCAAAATAACTTTACTCTTTATACATATGGATATAAAACATGATTTATTGTGTGTGTGTGTGTGTGTGTGTGTGTGTGTGTGTGTGTGTGTGTGTGTGTGTGTGTGTGTTAATGATATGAGATTTTTTTTCTTACTTATGCGTGTATGTAATATGTCTGTCTGTCTGTCTATCTCTTTATATGTATGTATGTATGTATATGTATACTGTTTAATGCATGCCTTAATACTCTGCTGCCTTAACCAATCAGTAATAAGGTAAGTTACTCTATCCTTGAATAAAGCAAAAGGTAATTTAGTTAGTCTGTCAGTTAATCAGTCAACAAGTCTTTTTCCTTTTATCTTCCCTTCTCCTCTGTCTGTTTGTTTGTCTGTCTGTCTGTCTGTCTGTCTGTCCTGTCTGTCTGTCCGTCTGTCTGTTGATCACTTGTTCCGCGTAACTTTCTTTGCTTTCTCTGTCTGTGCATCTGTTTCTCTGTCTCTCTCTGGTTTCATTACTCTTATCTGTCTCTATGTCCGTCTACCGCCTTCTCTGTCTCTCTCTCTCTCTCTCTCTCTCTCTCTCTCTCTCTCTCTCTCTCTCTCTCTCTCTCTCTCTCTCTCTCTCTCTCTCTCTCTCTCTTTCATCATCCACGTATTTTTCTTTCCCTCTCACTCTATTCCCTTCCATTTCCTCCTCATTTCATTCATCGTTTCCCTTAAATTTCCACTAACCTCCACCTCTGGGCTATACACACACACACACACACACACACACACACACACACACACACACACACACACACACACACACACACACAAGCACCACCGCCGTCCTATATGTGTGTGTTTGTTTGTGTGTGGGTAAGCTTTCTCATCCCTCCTCCTCCTCCTCCTCCTCCTCCTCCTCCTCCTCCTCTCACTCCTCATAAATGCTCTAGATTCTGAAGTGACGGGCGGGAAGGACTGGGAGAAACTGGGAGTGAATGTAAGAGACTGAACGATTGTCGGGAGTGGCTGGGAGAGGCAAGGAGAGACTACAAGGAGCCGAGAGAGAGAGAGAAACTGGAAAAAAAAAAAAAAAAAAAACTGGCGAGAGAGTGGGAGATGCTTGGGAGTGGCTGGGAGGGAAGGTGGGAATAGAAACAGCTGGAAAAATAAACTAAAAAGAGACTACAGGGAATTGGAAGAAACTAAATGAGACTGAGAAGTTTTTGGGGGCTGTAGAGAGAGACTGAGGAGATCTGGAAGGGACTGGAAGATACTGGAAGAAACTAAAAGCTATTGAAAAAAAAGTATTTAGAGACACCGACAAAGTGGCGAGAATATGATGGGGATGAGATGGACTATAAGGTTCTATAATGGGGCTGGAACGGGGCTGGAACGGGGCTGGAGGGGGGCTGGAAGTTGGCTAGAAGGGGGCTAAAAGAGACTGGATAGGCTGGGTCAACGTCTTTCATTCCCTTTTACTACTACATATACAATCTCCTCCTTATTCTCCTTTCACTGTGACCATTACGTCTATTTTCCCTCCCCCTCCCGCCCTTCCCTTCCCTTCCCATCCCTTCCTCTCTCCCTGCTAGGCCACACACCGTCCACTTTTCCTCGTGTCACTGTTCCTGTCGACATTTTGCTAAGTCAGTGTCGAGTTTGGTGAAGTTAGTCATATAACCGCATGACCGACCCTCGTTTTCTTCACATTTCTAAAGAGTTGGAGGTTTTAATCGGATAATGCAGTCAGGTTACGTTAGGTTAATCCCTCCAGTACCATGACACGTTTCCATATGTATTCTGTTTACTATTTGGTGATTTTACACAGCTTCAGAAACTTGTGTGGGGGGGGATTAAAATGGTGAAGACTGTGGATATTAATCTTCTGACCTCCATAGATAAATAAAATCGTCAAATCACACCAAACTCAAAGTAAAAAAAATAAATAAAAAAAAAGGTAAAAAAAAAAAGTCTTAGAACTGAAGAGGTTAAAAGTGTGGGAAGGTTACATTAATCGCATCACTGTTTGGTTTATTGGTTGATTGGTTCCCTGATTACTTGCCACATGTAATGATTGGCTGAATGGCTGGTCAAGTGAGTAATTAATTGACAAAGTGACTGGATGAATAAACGGGTGACTAATTAACTGGTGGGCTCAGGGACGGATATATTGACTAGCTGAGGAGTGAGTGAGTGAGTGAGTGAGTGAGTGAGTGAGGGAGTGGAATAAAAATTACATGTTATTAATGGCAAGGACGAAGAAGGAAGAGAGAGAGAGAGAGAGAGAGAGAGAGAGAGAGAGAGAGAGAGAGAGAGAGAGAGAGAGAGAGAGAGAGAGAGAGAGAGAGAGAGAGAGAGAGAGAGAGAGAGGAATAATAGAGGAGAAAGAGGGAAGTGGAAGACAACACACACACACACACACACACACACACACACACACACACACACACACACACATGACTCTAACAAAACTCTCAAGCATGAAACACTATCATTGGATTTCGTAAAGGCCAGATACGAACACAAACAAGCAAACACACCACCGTTACCACACACACACCACACCACACGCCACACACGCCAGATGACCCAACACACACCCACGCCAAGAATGAGGTCAGGTCACCGCTCGACTGTGTAGGAAAGACGAGGGAATAGAGCAGCAGAAACTCTCTCTCTCTCTCTCTCTCTCTCTCTCTCTCTCTCTCTCTGTTTTATATTATCTTATTTTAATTAGTTTTTTTTTTTTTTTTTGTTGTTGTTTGGGTGTGGCGGTTTCTTCTGTTTATCGCTTTTTTTTTTTATCTTGTCTGTTTGTCTGAAGGTGTTGGTCGGTCGGTCGGTCGGTCAGTCGGTCTCTCTCTCTCTCTCTCTCTCTCTCTCTCTCTCTCTCTCTCTCTCTCTCTCTCTCTCTCTCTCTCTCTCTCTCTCTCTAATATAGTGAATATTATAATTATTTCTAATTTTATTTTTATTATTTTATTATTATTATTAGTAGTAGTAGTAGTAGTAGTAGTAGTAGTAGTAGTAGTAGTAGTAGTAGTAGTAGTAGTAGTAGTAGTAGTAGTAGTAGCAGTAGTAGTAGTAGCAGTTGTTGTGTTGTTGTGTTGTGGTTGTTGTTGTTGTTGTTGTTGTTGTTGTTGTGTTGATGTGTTTGTGTTTGTGTTGTTGTGGTTGTTGTGGTTGTTGTTGTTGTTGTTGTTGTTGTTGTTGTTGTGGATGTGTTTGTAGTTGTGGTTGTTATGGTTGTTGTTGTTGTTGCTGTTTTCATTATCACTTTCACTATTATTGTTAGAATAGTAACATAGCGCACCACGCCCTTAAGAAAATTGCCTCCCACACACACACACACACACACACACACACACACACACACACACACACACACACACACACACACACACACACACACACACACACACACACACACACACACACACACACACACACACGCGGGGATGACACAGGAGTCTTCATGAACGTATCTGATTCATGGTTTTCTTGTGGTTGACTTTGAGAATACTGCCTGTTGATGACTCTCTCTCTCTCTCTCTCTCTCTCTCTCTCTCTCTCTCTCTCTCTCTCTCTCTCTCTCTCTCTCCATCTAGACACACACACACACACACCTCGGGGAAGCATTACCTCAGTTGTGCTTCCGGTAATCACAACAAACTCGCCACTCCAGACTTCATTTTTTTTTATTCTCTGTTTCCACATCAAGTTTATTTTCATTCACATTTGCTCAAGGAGATTTACGAGGAAGTTCCCACCGAGGCAGTGTCACCGGGAAGTCTGCAATGGTGTGTGTGTGTGTGTGTGTGTGTGTGTGTGTGTGTGTGTGTGTGTGTGTGTGTGTGTGTGTGTGTGTGTGTGTGTGTGTTTATTTGTTTACTTATGTATCTAAATATTGATTGGCTTCGTTTTATTCATCTATCTATTTATTTAGTTTTATTTGTCAGTGAAGGTATAAATGAAAAAAGGAAAATATTACGTTTGTTTCCCATTCATAATTTGTGGACCATTTATCTATTTATCTCTAGTTATCACCATTTTTGTCATTTTTTTTTTCGTTGTCGTCATCGTTTATTTCCATTATCACTATTTCATTTCGTTATCATAATTTCTCTTCGTTATTACCATTTCGTTTCCTTATCATCATCATTCGTTTTCCTTATCACCATCATTTGTTTTCCTTATCACCATCATTTTTTTTTTTCGTTATCGCTGTTAATTCTTACCCTTATCATCACCCTTTCTTTTCATTATCCCCATTATTTTTTTCGTTATCACTATATCTTTTCCTTATCACCATCACTTATTTTCATTATCACCATTAGTTCTTGTCGTTATCACTATTTAATCTCATCACCATCATTTTCATTATCACCGTCATTCATTCTCGTTATCACCATCATTTATTTTCATCATCACCATCAACATCATGTCTTCTCGTTATCACCATCAATTCTTCTTGTTATCACCATCACCATCATTTCCTGTCGTTATCACCATTATCTATTCTACCAGTACAAATGAGAAGTATCATTTCGAATTACAATTTAATCAAAACTTCGTGATCATTTGAAGGAGAGTAAAGACAATGAGGAAAAAATATCACTGGCCAAATTTGCACAAGTCTGATAACGTCTAAATCTTTTCCTTTCCTCCATTTTTTTTATCTTTTTTTTTCTTTTCTTGTCTCTCTTTCTTTCATTTCATTTATCCTTCTTTCCTATTTTCTCTCCTTTTATTTTTCGTTTATTTTCTCTATTCTTGTCTTTCTCTTTCTTTCCTTTCACTTATCTTTCTTTCCTATTTTCTCTTCTATTATTTTTCGTTTATTTTCTCTTTTCTTCTTGTCTTTCTCTTCCTTTCATTTCACTTATCTTTCTTTCCTACTTTCTCTCCTCTTATTTTTGTTCCTTTTCCGTTTTCGTGTCTTTCTCTTAATTTTCTTTCATTCTCCCTTCCTTTCCTATTTTCCTTCCTTTATTTGTTTCTTTTATTTTTCGCTTTCTTTACTTTCTTTTTTCTTTCCTTTCCTTCTTGCATTGCTTCCTTTCCTTTATTTTTCTTTTCTCTTTCTTTCCTTCCTTCATATTTTTATTTTCCTTTTCTTCATTTTTCCATTTCTATTCACTTTCTTTACCTTTCACTTTTCTCCTTCCATTCCATTCCTTTCCTTTCCTTTCCTTCTTTTCTTTTCCTTTCCTTTCCTTTCTTTTCCCTTCCTGTCCCTTCCCTCCCTTTCCATTCCTCCTACTCCCTTCTTTTCCTTCCTCCTAATTTCTCTTCAATTTACCCGTTTCCTTCTTTTCATTTCCTCTCCTTTTTTTTCTTTTGATCGCTTCTCGGCCTTCTGGTAAAGATCAAAGTGCAATTCCTCTTTTTTTTTCTTCATTTCCTTCCCTCTTTATTGAGCTTTCCCTGCTACATCTGCTCATGACCGTAACGGCTTCCTTCCACTGCACTGCTGCCATTAATAGAAATCTCATACCAATTACACTCACGAATCTCTTATCAACTTTCTACATAATATTTTCTGACGCTTCCTTTTTTTTTCCGAAGTTACTCAATACTTTCATCAGGGTTTTTTTTTTTTAGTTAATATTTCCACGTATAAAAAAAAAAAGATTCCTTGCTATTTTTTTTTTTTTTCTATTAAGCACCACAGCTATCATTTTATCTTCGTTTTCTCATCTTATATTTCAACTTATCCAAAAGAAAAAGTGTTTTTATTCCTTTGGTGTTAAATCTAAACCCAATCAACTTACTGACCTGGGATTTGATTAGATACGTCAAGGTAACTGGACATAAAGTAAAGTAAAAGTGAAAGAAGAAAGGAGAGAGGATGAAATGAGGTGGATAAATTGGAGAGAGAGAGAGAGAGAGAGAGAGAGAGAGAGAGAGAGAGAGAGAGAGAGAGAGAGAGAGAGAGAGAGAGAGAGAGAGAGAGAAACTAAACAGACAACAGAGACAAACAAACAGACACACAGACAGAGAGAAACATACAAAAACAAAAAAATGCTAATCAACTTTACCTAAAAACACACAAAAAAAAAAAGAAAAGGAAATAGATACCATTTAAAAAAGCTCTAATTATCTAACATCTAACACACCTCACACAATACCATTTCTCCCTTAACTCTAACACTGTGCAGCCCAATAGACCATGTGATTATCTACTCCTCTGCGGCGTTTAGAAATCAATAAGTGACTACGATGCGGTTTGGAGTGTGGTCGGGAAAGTGAAACTGACTCAGAGGCTTATGTTCTCAAACCCTTCCATGCTTCACCTCCACTCTTCTAAAAGGCTTTATTTAAATTTACACGAGTTTTTTAACCACTTCAGTACCGTGACGCGTTTCCATATTCATTCTGCTTACTATTTGGTAATTTTATACAGCTTCAGAAACTCATGTGGTGATTAAAATAGTGGAGACTGTGGCCATTAATCTTCTGACTTCCATACACCCTTCCTAATGTCAATAAAAAGGTCTAATTACACCTAAAACTCAAGGTAGAAATACGTCCCAGTACTAAAGGAGTTATCAAGGTATTTCTAAGTTTCTAGAGGCAGGTTGACAAGTTTTCTACATTATTAACTGGAGAAACACTCTTGAAAATACCTCTAGTCATATCTGTGGCCTTGGAAAATAGTCGTGGGTGAGAGAGCAAAGCGTTTCTGAAAATGAGCATAGTTTTGGGGTAGAAAGTGAGTGAGATCGGCGTGGTTTGGGCTGGAAAGCGATTTTGTTGGGCTGGAGAGTGATGGAGAAGCAGAATGGGCTGGAAATTGAGGGAAAGAAGTGGTTGAGAGAGAGAGAGAGAGAGAGAGAGAGAGAGAGAGAGAGAGAGAGAGAGAGAGAGAGAGAGAGAGAGAGAGAAACAGATGAAGAAAATTTGCTGATCGTGAAGAGAAAACAACTGTACGATACTTTTTCCCTCTGTACGCTAACATCTTTCAATTTCATATCTTTAAATAAAAAAAATCACGTGCTGCTGGTAATTAGGGACTTTCTTTTCCTATGCCTATGATACAAAAGAGAAAATGAGGTGAGGGGCAGGTTATTCTTCCTCTTTTTCCTTCAAATTGTCCAGGTTCACTTTCGTAGTTCAATAGTTTCAAAGCTTCTATAAACGCAGCTTTCTTTCTTTTTTAACGGAACTGTGAATGATAACCAAGGGAAAGTTCAGATAAGGTGACTAGTCTTTTTTTTTTTTTTATTAATTCAGTTTTCACTTTCAGCCTATCAATTGTTTCTCTAGTTTTGTGATAAGATTTGGTTTCTCTCTCTCTCTCTCTCTCTCTCTCTCTCTCTCTCTCTCTCTCTACTCCTTATCCTTCCAACAAACTTATACCTTCTTTTTCTCCCCTCCTTCTTCCTTCTCTCCTTTTCCTATTCCTCCTTTAACCTCCTTCCTTCCTTTCTTCCTTTCTCTCTCTCTCTCTCTCTCTCTCTCTCTCTCTCTCTCTCTCTCTCTCTCTCTCTCTCTCTCTCTCTCTTTTACAGAAACACGAGTAATAACAAAAGCAAGGTCAAGATGAAATAACTAGTTTTTTTGTTTCTTTAACTGGTTTAGTTTTCACTTTGAACAATCCATCATTTTCTTTTTTATTCTCTCTCTCTCTCTCTCTCTCTCTCTCTCTCTCTCTCTCTCTCTCTTTTACAGAAACAAGAACGATAACAGAAGCAAAGTCAAAATAGATAACTAATTTTTCGTTTTCTTTTAATTGCTTTTAGTTTCCCCTCTGACCGATCCTTCATTTCTATAATTTTTTCGATCTGCATTTTCTTCTCCTTTCTATCTGTGTGGCTTTCTCTGATGAGTGGCTTTCTGATATCTGTTTAGCGTGTAGTTTATCTCTTGACATGTTTTGAAATGTGTAGGATATAAGATTTCCCTTCCATTGCCCTTTATTTTATTTTCGTTTCTTTTTTTACTATTTATTTTTAAGGCAATTTTCTAGTAGTAGTAGTAGTAGTAGTAGTAGTAGTAGTAGTAGTAGTAGTAGTAGTAGTAGTAGTAGTAGTAGTAGTAGTAGTAAGTAACAGAAGACAATCTAGACAGGAATAAAGAAAAATAGAAAAGAAAAAAAAACGAAACACAAGGAAGATAAAAAAGGAAGAACAGAAAAGGAGAAGAAAAAGGATGAAAAATACTAACACTAATCAAGAAAAGCAAGGATAAAAAGAGAAGGAAAAACAAGAAGAGAAAAAAGGAAAGACACAAAAAAGAAGAGCAAACATCCATTTCTTTCTACTTCCTTTCTTTCTACGTATAATATTCCAGTCACTCCCAGGCACTATATTCCAGTCACTCCCTGGCACTATATTCCAGTCACTCCCTGGCACTATATTCCAGTCACTCCCTGGCACTATATTCCAGTCACTCCCTGGCACTATATTCCAGTCACTCCCTGGCACTATATTCCAGTCACTTCCTGGCACTATATTCCAGTCACTCCCAGGCACTATATTCCAGTCACTCCCTGGCACTATATTCCAGTCACTCCCTGGCACTATATTCCAGTCACTCCCAGGCACTATATTCCAGTCACTCCCAGGCACTATATTCCAGTCACTCCCAGGTACTATATTCCAGTCACTCCCTGGCACTATATTCCAGTCACTCCCAGGCACTATATTCCAGTCACTCCCAGGCACTATATTCCAGTCACTCCCTGGCACTATATTCCAGTCACTCCCTGGCACTATATTCCAGTCACTCCCAGGTACTATATTCCAGTCACTCCCTGGCACTATATTCCAGTCACTCCCTGGCACTATATTCCAGTCACTCCCAGGCACTATATTCCAGTCACTCCCAGGTACTATATTCCAGTCACTCCCTGGCACTATATTCCAGTCACTCCCTGGCACTATATTCCAGTCACTCCCAGGTACTATATTCCAGTCACTCCCTGGCACTATATTCCAGTCACTCCCTGGCACTATATTCCAGTCACTCCCAGGCACTATATTCCAGTCACTCCCAGGCACTATATTCCAGTCACTCCCAGGTACTATATTCCAGTCACTCCCAGGCACTATATTCCAGTCACTCCCTGGCACTATATTCCAGTCACTCCCAGGCACTATATTCCAGTCACTCCCTGGCACTATATTCCAGTCACTCCCTGGCACTATATTCCAGTCACTCCCTGGCACTATATTCCAGTCACTCCCTGGCACTATATTCCAGTCACTCCCTGGCACTATATTCCAGTCACTCCCTGGCACTATATTCCAGTCACTCCCAGGCACTATATTCCAGTCACTCCCTGGCACTATATTCCAGTCACTCCCTGGCACTATATTCCAGTCACTCCCTGGCACTATATTCCAGTCACTCCCAGGCACTATATTCCAGTCACTCCCAGGCACTATATTCCAGTCACTCCCTGGCACTATATTCCAGTCACTCCCTGGCACTATATTCCAGTCACTCCCAGGCACTATATTCCAGTCACTCCCTGGCACTATATTCCAGTCACTCCCAGGCACTATATTCCAGTCACTCCCAGGCACTATATTCCAGTCACTCCCAAGCACTATATTCCAGTCACTCCCTGGCACTATATTCCAGTCACTCCCTGGCACTATATTCCAGTCACTCCCAGGCACTATATTCCAGTCACTCCCAGGCACTATATTCCAGTCACTCCCAGGCACTATATTCCAGTCACTCCCAGGCACTATATTCCAGTCACTCCCAGGCACTATA
>NC_059279.1:15784440-15806940 GCF_017591435.1 Portunus trituberculatus | reverse complement strand
GGAAGAGGAGTGGATGGGGGATGGAAGAAGATAAGAGGATGAGAAAGAAGGAGGGAGGGAGGGAAGAAGGGAGGGAGGAAAGAGTGGAGGAGGGGGTGGAAGAAGAGTGAGAGGATGGAGAGGAAGGAGGGAGGGAGGGAAGAAGGGGAGGAGAGGAGTGAAAGGGGGCGGAAGAAGGGAGGGAAGGAAGGAAGGAGGGAGGAGGAAGGGAGGGAGGGCGGGAGGAAAGGAGGGTAGGAGGAGGAAGGATGAGAAAATAGGTATTGTCTCCCATAAGTTAATGTGACACGTCTTTTTTTCAAGGTAACTTTTTTTTTTTTCTTGTATGGAATCAATTGAAGGTTTGGGAAAGGTGATTGTTGAGTTCTTGGTTTCCAGTTTTTTCCCTCACGTCGACTTTTTAAACTTCTCATTGGCTTGTTTTGATTTCCTACTTACTTGTTCTCATTTTGACTTTCATATTTACTTTGACGTTCAATGTTCAATCGTGACAATCTTTTCAATTCTAACTTTCATTTAGTTTTTAGCATTTATGTTTACTTTCATTCTTTTAGTCACTTTGTTTGAATTTTTACTTTTACTTAAATAATCACTTCAATTTTGACTTTCTAATGCGTTTTCAATTTTCTCAGTCATTTGTAATTTGAATTTGGTCATCTGTAAACTGATTTGTAACTCTCATTTTGACCAGCAACGACATCTTTGACTTTTACTAAATTTTCAAACTTTTCTTTCATCAACTTACGATTCGAGTTTCAATTTCCATTTTGTCCAATAACTTTTTCTTTTTTACATTTTGATAGATTTTTGTAAACTCTTCATTCCTTCAGTAATTTGTATTTTGAATTTCAGTATCAATTTTAACGTTAACACTTGCAATTCTATTTTTTACAACATTTTGACAATTATTTTTATCATCTTTATTTTGGAATCTAAACTTTCATCTTGAATAACACTTCGACACTTCTGTTTTTGCTTTTTATCAAGTCCCAAAATGAATCTTTAACGTTATCAATTGTATCTACTTTTTTTTTTACATTTTGACACCTTTTTTCATCGACTTTAATCTCGAATCATACACTTCAACTAACACTTCAATTTTTTTTACATTTTACTAAGTTTTCATAGATCTTTACTTCCCTCAAGAGCAACTCATCGCTTTTTAAACTCCTTCAGTACTATGACACGTTTTCAAATCTATTCTGTTTACTATTTAGCGATTTTACATAACTTCAGATACTTATGTTGAGATTAATAGTGAAGACTAGACATTAATCTTCTGACCTTCAAAGACCCTTCCCAATATGAATCAAATAGTCATATCATTCCAAAACTAATATGGTAAAAATACATCCTAGTACTGAATGGGTAAACATCTCGCTAACTAAAACACAAAGAAAAGTCAGCATGGATTCCTTTACAGTGAATTTGGTTCCGTGTGGGGCAGGTAGAGAAAGGCCAAGGTAAAGGCAGGAGAGGTGAGGCAAGGTAAGTCTCAGGTAAACATCGTGTGGGTCGTAGAGGCTTTAATTACTACTGCTACTGGATGGATGGTACAGGTGTGTGTGTGTGTGTGTGTGTGTGTGTGTGTGTGTGTGTGTGTGTGTGTGTGTGTGTGTGTGTGTGTGTGTGTGTAGAAGTGAAGGAAGGAATGGTGATTGACTGCCTGACTTCCTGACTGATTCAACAGGTAATTAGATGATTGAATGACTGAATGACTAACTGATTAACTGACTAACTAATTAACTGAATGACTTAATAAATGATCAACTAACTGACCAACTGACTGGATAATTGACTGACTGACTGACTAACTAACAGACTGATGGAGTAACTAAATAAATGGCAAAATTATTGACTGACTAACTGAATGACTGACGAGAAATACACAACGCTGAAATTACAGACTATTAGAAATTCCATTACGAACACACACACACACACACACACACACACACACACACACACACACACACACACACACACACACAGGAGGAAGAGAGCAATTTCTGAGCCTCGCCAAAAACTGGACCAGTGTGGCAAAGTAGAAAGCAGTTTGTTATCACCACCAAATGATTTCCCACAAGTCTTTCATCCGTGTTACTTTCTCACCACGGAAAATTGCTTATCGCCACACCCGCGTCACCCTGCATGCCACATTTTCTCTCCTGCTTCACTCTTTCTCTCATGTTTCTTTCTCTTTCTCTCATTTCTCTCTTCTTGTTTCTCTTTCTCTTTGTCATATCTTTCTCTTCTTTCCCTCATTCCTCTTTGTCATATCCTCCTTTCCTTTTTTTCTCTTATTTCTCTTTCCTTTTTTCATAATTACCTTTCTTTTCTCATTCCTCTTTCTTTTCATCATATCCTCTTCTTCTTTATCATATTCCTTATTTTCTTTTGTCATAATTCTCTTCCTTCTTTCATGACTTTCTTTTTTATCATATCCTCTTCTTTTTCTCTTTCTTCTTTCGTTTCATCATATCTTTTCTTCTTCTTTCATGATTCTTTCTCTTTGCTGCATCCTCCTCTTTTTCTCTAAGCACTTACCCTCTTGTTCAAACTCAAAATTTCCTCTTGTACTTTCCCTTATTTTCTCTCAAACAACCTCCCTTTCTCCAACCTCTTTCTCCATTTCTTCTCATCCTACTCTATTTCATCTTCTCCCAAAATTCTCTCCCCATAGTTCTTTTTTCTTTCTCTCTTCTTCTTTCTCTATTCCTCTTTTTTTCGTTAATCTAGTTCGATTTTTACTTATCTGCAATTTTCATTCTTCTTCTACTTTAAACATTTTTCCTTTCCTTATCTTCTCCTTTCCTCTTATCTCTCTCTTTGTCCTTTTGCCATCTTTAATTCTCTTCCATGTTTCTTCCCTTTTAAAAAATGTAACGTCTCAATCTATCATCATTCTTCACTTTTCTTCTTTCTCCTCCCTTCACAAATTGTTTATGTCTTTTTTCATCACTATTTTTTTTTTTTTTTACTCAACCATTGCTAGTTTTCTCACTGTTCTCTTCACTCTTTTCCCTTCTCTGCCCCGGGAAGTCAATTACTGTCATCCCCACGTCTCTCTCTCTCTCTCTGAATAAAATATATCTCCATTTTTTCCTCTCATGATATTCACAATCTCTTCTAGATAACAATTCACCACTCCTCTCTCTCTCTCTCTCTCTCTCTCTCTCTCTCTCTCTCTCTCTCTCTCTCTACTTCACACTACAATAAAAGAGAAAAAAAAAAACACGGAGAAATTTTTATCGCGTGGCTTTCATCACCTGGCAAAATGTATCGTTTTTCTCATGACAATTACAAAGCACCCACCAGCCACACTTTCACTCCACTTGGGATTCAATAACAAACACGTACCTTTCCTTGTGCGGAGAGTGTCTTACTGGCGGGAAGGCGGGCGTGGAGAGGAATGGCTGGGAGAGGAGGGAGAGGAGGCAGAAGGGGCAGGAGTGGTGATGGGGGTCTGAGTGGGATAAACAAGAAAGGGAGGAAAAAAATGTGATGAGACGAGAGAGGGAAATGGAGGGTAGTGTTGCTTGCTTGATTGCTTCATTGATTGATTGATTGACCTTCCCCTTTACAGAAAACAAGTATCATTAACGTTTTTACGCTTCTATGGTGCATCACACAGAACACACCACACAAACACTGCTCGAATTCAGAAACGCTTTGCTCTTTCACCACAACTGTCTATCAGAGGCCACAGAGATCGTCAGCCTAATACTGTAGAACGTGTAGAAATTTTGTTAGTCTGTCTCTAGAATCACAGAAACACATGTAAAGAGTCAATGTCGCTTCATTTAGAGCCTTTTGAAGCAGTGGAGATGCGGGGAGAAAGAAGTGTTTCAGAATACGAGTCAAGTAACAGCAACACACTTCATCAAACTTCACACCAAGGAATATACCAAGGAATATAGAATCTTTGCTTCACACTCGTCAGTTGTCACTCGAATGAGGAAAGGATACTGAGCCCTACACGTTAAACCAAGATGAAAGAAGGAAGCTGATTCGGTACAAGAAGTGAAAACAAAGCGTATCCTTGATTGGTTAATATGGTCTGTTTACTTCTCGTTCATTGGTTAGTTGTGGTTATGTGGCGTTTACGTTGCATGGATACGATGATTACTGTTAAGTACTGTTGTTAGAAGCTGTGGGAAATAAATACAGAGAAAATTGAGAGGTAACGCGAGAGTTTGATAATGAGTGACTACTTTTAAAATAAACCTTTGCATAAAAGTAGGAATAATTGCAGGCAAAGTAATATTGACGGAAAGAAACGCGACGAAAGTAAAGGAAAGAACGACTGGCGACAAGCTGACTGACTTACTATGAGATTGATTGACTGGCTGATTGGTTGATTAGGTAACTGACTGCTTGGCTGATTGAATGACTGATAAAGTGACACTGTATACGATAATCATAAAGCAGAATTACCTCGAGTTAGGAAACAGGTTTGGAGGGAAAGTTATGAGGCAATGAGCAAAGCATGGCGTCAACAACGCTGCGAGTGAAAATAGTTTGCTCTAATATCTCCTCATTAGTTAAAATAAGACCAAGAAGATAAAAAAGAACGCTCGAAATTCAACTAAACGATTATTTAATTATTTGATGGACCATTAGACTCCGTTCCTTTCCCTCTAATTCCTGTCTCGTTACTTTTTGCAACTTGACAATCTCGGTGTTGCCTCAGAAGTGTCTAAGTGTGAGGTGCGAGTACTTGTAGTTTGCCATGATGCTTTGTTGTACTTTTTTTCATTAGAGTTCCCGGAAATGAGATGAAAATTATGTAAGAGAGAGAGAGAGAGAGAGAGAGAGAGAGAGAGAGAGAGAGAGATTCATCCTACAAACACACACACACACACACACACCTGGAGCAGCATGTGTTTGTGTTCGCTTTTCTGGTTTTTCTCTCACATCCTATCTCGGTGAAAACTGACACAGGTAAATGACTGGAAAAGTGTCTGATAGGTCTAAACTCTCTCTCATTACTACTACTACTACTACTACTACTACTACTGCTGCCGCTGCTGCTGCTGCTGTTGCTGTTGCTATTGCTTTTGCTTTTCCTGTTGGTGCTTCTGCTGCTGCCACTACTACTACTTGGGTATGAGATCATGAATCTACAAGAGATATAAGGGTTTTGGTATGAAACTGTACGAAACCTGCATATTTTACTTACTTTATTCATATATCTATTTATTTATTAATAAATTCAATAATTGATATTGTGTGGTTCACCTTATTGAACATATACATGTATCATGAAGATTGACTGACTGACTGGTTGACTGACTGCGAATACTGACTAACTTTTATTACTACTGCTACTGCTACTATTACTATTACTACTATCTCAATTATTACTACTGCTGCTACTGCTGCTTATACTACTACTACTTCTACCACTACAATTACTACTACTGCTACTACCACTACTACTACTACTAAAATTACTACTACTGCTACTACTACTAGTACTACTACTACTACTTCTACTACTACTACTACTAACGCTTTTTATATTACCAAGATGAACATTTTATTAAACTATTCATTTATGTATTTTATTTTATTTATTTATTTTTTTTTTCATTTTGATCTCACTCCTCATCCAGTCAACTTGACCTTCCTTTCACCTCCTGTCACCACCACTTCTCTTTTTCCCTACAATTCGTACTTTGCCTGTTTTCACTTATCTAAACCCTATTTCTTTTCTTATAAATGCACATAATAATCTCTCTCTCTCTCTCTCTCTCTCTCTCTCTCTCTCTCTCTCTCTCTCTCTCTCTCTCTCTCTCTCTCTCTCTAATATACTAAAGTATCAACACAAGCGAAAATAAAGGTAAAACAGCATCGAAAACTTTCAATCGTATAATTATGTGATACAACTCTTAACTTTTACTTACTCTTACCACCTACCTAGTGAAAAGAGACGCTGATGGGACACGCTAGAGAGAAGGGACGACGAAGGGACGCAGAAGGGAAGTGGCAGTTAAGTGCATCATCGTAAGGAACTCCTGACGCGGATGGGAAGAAGCGCCATCTTCTAAAAAAACTTCTGATCGTAACCTTACCACTTTCATAAGCGTTTAGGTGAAGTTGTAAGGGTTTTCAAGGGTGTTTTGATGGTTTAAGTGATAGTTTAACGCGATTTCTACATTATAAGCAAGAGAAACAGTTATGAAAACCCGGCTAATCGTCACCGTGGCCTTTGAAAATAGTCGTGGTGAGAGTAAAGTGTTTCTAAATATGGAAGTAAAAAGCCTTGCAATGAATCAGTGAAATGGTACAAAGGAAAGTCTCTCGTGTTTGAACCACTCACTGAAGAAAGTGAAGAGTCAACATCAACTGGTTTTTGAAGCTTCATGTTGGAAAGTGATGATTTAGAGAGAGAGAGAGAGAGAGAGAGAGAGAGAGAGAGAGAGAGAGAGAGAGAGAGGAAGGGGGAGTTTTGCTTCCGTTTCTATTACACGAGACCCGGATGTTTTGAACCTACCAGCAACGCTTCGAATATCGCAACAAACAATTCATGAACTCAAGATTTGAAACACTAGGAATATTGTTCTATTGTTATGATACATTCTCTCTCTCTCTCTCTCTCTCTCATAATGATGATATGAATGATAATGGAAAGAGGAAAGGAATATGTAAGATAGAAGAAGAAGAAAAAGAAGAAGAAGAACGGGTCGAAATATAAATCTTATACAATTATGTAAAAGAACACTTACCATTTTTTTTATTTATTTTTTTTTTTTTCCTTCTTTTCGTCCTCACCATTTTCGTGTCACATGATTCACGCTTCTGGTAACACAGACACAGACACAGACACACACACACACACACACAATCTCGGTATCGGAGACAAACTGTATACAAAATATATCTATTATTTTCCTCAGAGCATAAATACATAATACAAAGATATTAAAAGTCCCATCACTAGGAAAAAAAAAATACACAAAATCAGAGAAAAAAAAAAAAAACTAGAACACAAAACTTACAAATAAACAAAAAAAAAAACCACTTGTCAGAATTTTCAAAGAAACATAATAATTTAAGATTTCACGACACATTATTTTGTTTATTATCATATTATTTTTATTTTTTGTTTTGTTTTGTAGGGATAAAAGTTGTGGTCAATGATAATTATGTGTCGCGATGTTTGTTTGTGATTCCTGCTACGGATCGAGGAGGAGGAGGAAGAGGAAGAGGAGGAGGAGGAGGAGGAGGAGGAGGAGGAGGAGGAGGAGGAGGAGGAGGAGGAGGAGGAGGAGGAGGAGGAGGAAGAGGAAGAGGAAGAGGAAGAGGAGGAGGAGGAGGAGGAGGAGGAGGAGAAGGAGAAGGAGAAGGAGAAGGAGAAGGAGAAGGAGAAGGAGAAGAAGAGAAAGCATAAAACAGTAAACAAGAAGGAAGGAGGGAAAAGAAGAGAAAGCTTTAAGAAAACATAAATGAATGATAGGTGAGGAGGACGAGGAGGAGGAGGAGGAGGAGGACGAAAACAAGTCATATTTCCTGTCTCCTTTCCTTTATCTACCCTTTCTTACTCTCATCTCTCCTACTGGCAGTTCTCTTAAGTTTCCTGTTTAAACCTCAAGAAATCTCCCTCCAGTTCCTCCTCTTTTGCCTTACACTTTTCCTCCGGTCTTCTCTCCCCTCTCTTGGCGCCTCCCTCCGTCCTCTCTCCTCGATGGCTACACTGCAACACAAAAAGCTGGCGACGCAACGCTCGATAGATTCCTGTGGTAACTCAGCTTTCAGCCAACTGTCTAATGAGTGTCGAGTGCTTGCGTTACTCAGCCAAGGGACGCTATAACGAAGACCAATGCAAAGACAGTTTTTAAAGTACAATTTCAGGGTACAGGTTCACGTGAAGGTAATTAAGGGACGCTGTAACGAAGACCAATGCAAGGACAGTGTTTAAAGAACAGTTTCAGGGTACAGGTGTGAAGGTGATTAAGGTTGTTTATCGTGACTTTTGGAAATATTTGACTCCAGTTCTTTTGTCTTCAGGGAGTATTTAGTAACAGATGGTCTTTGTGTTAGTTATATGTTATGGTTGTTTCGTATATGAATAATTCCAAAGTATTTTTAACTGACATTTTCTTTTCTTCATTAATATCCGCTGTCTTCAGGAGGTGTTCAGTGTCCGTAATACTCCACAAGACCATCACAATAACTCACAGCTTTACAATTCAAAACGTAGACAGTTTCCAAGCAAGGGAATGTGAAATTAGGCGACGAGAAAATGAGGTCATTTAAATTGTGGAAGACTTCAAACCAGAGGCAATTCACGCGAAAATTTACAGCACAGAGCACCGGACTTCAGCAAGAGAAGACCGTTCAATGCAGACAGTTCCAAAGTACGGGAAGACCATAAGGTAAGAAGAGCTCAAGAACACTGTCTGAGCTAAGGAAGAACGTACGTATAACAGTGTCAACCCCAAGCACGGGAGGCGATGGTTGGAAGTTGACGGTACAGCATTGTATTGTTGTGACAAGACAGGCTGTGACCATTGGCCTACCTGCTGTGGTGCTATCTCTCTCTCTCTCTCTCTCTCTCTCTCTCTCTCTCTCTCTCTCTCAGCTAGAATAGAGTATATCGCCCTGCAACACTCCTTCACCCAGCACGCACGCACACACACACACACACACACACACACACACACACACACACACACACACACACACACACACACATTACGTACATCGTGCCGCCCTGACTACACCTGACACACGTTAATTACATCTTATCATTACCGTGAACCTCATCGTTCCGCTACACCTGTCGCATATTAGTCACACCTCATACTCGCTGATTGCACCCGACATGTTAATTAATCAAATCGTTGTGACGTTCATTCAATTACAACTATTACGCGGGAATTACGTTTAGGATATGTAATTATTCGTTTGTTTTTTTGTTAGAGTCAAGTGTATTTTTAATTTATGGATTTCGTGGCATTTTGTGGATACCAAATTCGTAACAGACCTTTGTGGAATAAGAATAATTTAGTTTGGCTCAGTTAATATTGATTCATGACACACGGAACACATTACTATACGTTTGTCTCTTTAGTTCAACCGTAAAGACGAAGTGAAACGTGGCTGACAATTCTGCGAGATCTTAACGGAGTGACTGACGGACAAACTAACGAACGGACACATTAAATAAGAAGCAACAAGATCATAACATGCCGAGTGTCAAATACAAAGATAAGATAAGGATACAGACACAAATACCACCTAGAAGGATCTCACACACGCACACGCACACTCACACACTTACACTCCACTAGGGCAGGAGTTGAAGGAAGATGCGTGTGGCCTGTGTGGGGATCAGAGAAGGACTAACCGTAACCTTGACCCTCACTCTGCCTCCAGCCCTCCCTAGCCGCCTCCAGCCCTTGATACATTTCCGGTTTCAAATCCAGTTTATGATCCGGCCGCCTCGTGCATGTCCAATCCAGGGTCGTGCTTCAAATGAGTCACGAAAGTCCGTTCACCTGTCTGAGCCACGCACATGTGCACGCATACACACACACACACACACACACACACACACACACACACCTGTTTCGTCCATCACACATTTGTCCATCTATTCATCTGCCTACTCGCACATCTGTTCTTGCTACACACCTACCTATATGTGTAGCTGGCCACCGACACACCTGCCTACCATATCTGCCAACTCAGACACCCTCCCCGGCTACACACCTGCAAATCCACACAACTGTCTATTTACACATATGACCACACGGTTTTGGCAGGTGTACTTCCACTGACACTTCATACTATACATCAAAGGCTACACCATCACACACACACACACACACACACACACACACACACACACACACACACACACACACACACACACGAAGTCAAGTCAAGGCAAACTTTATACAGAGAAGAGTCGAGTCACTGATATATTCCTACGCGGTAACACTCAGGTGGCCACACAGCGCATACGGGAAAGAGGAAGGAATTGCTGGGGTACCAAAGGCTGGTGAAGAGTGGTGAAGTGTCCTGTTTATAGATCAGGGAAGGTTGAACGTTTACTTTATACATTATTATCTCATTAGTTAGGCGTGCACAAGATGGACTAAATTACCCCGTCCAGTTCCTGTCACGCCTGCCCGCCACTACAGCATCAGGGTTTGTGTGTCTTGGCCGCGTGGTGATGAGGAAAGCCAGCCCGTCAGTCCCAAGCCAGGAGCAACAGGCGAAGGGACCATGTCACCTGTTCACCTGTCACACTCCAGATCCTCGCCAGTTTTGTTTTCTCACGTGATAGAGAGGAATGGTTGACTGACTGGTTTAAGGCGCCACACCGGAGCCATATAGCGCCTTGAGTGTGTTTAGACAGTAGCCCACACCAGACATAACCCAACCGTCGGTCCAGCCATGATATAAATAAAGACATAACAAACAGAGGCGAAGTGTTATTAAGTGTACGTTTGTCACTATAAGCGTGAAGAGTTGTAGTATATTTGAACGTTTATTGCTGTGAGTGTTTAGGCAATAAATATTGTAGTATTTGTAACTGATGATAAGAATAAATTAGAACCATAAAACTTCAATGGAAAGATGAGGTCATTAAATATTGCAAAACAATCTGTAGTTATTGGATACTGTAAAACCAGCAAACAACGAAGTGAAGGAAGGGTGAGTCGGTGAGGATCAAGTGTGGGCGTGACGGGCGTGGAGGGCGGGGAGAGCAGGGAAAGGGAAGGGAAAGCGGCGATGCTTCACACACACTCTAATACTTATGCACAATTGCCTCCAGCCTCTTCCGCACACTCTCCCTGTCCTTGATGGCGTACTTCTTGGCGTGAGGCGGCCCCGAGGTGTCCTCCTCGCCCTTGTCCGCCGCCAGCTTCTCCTGGATCACGTTAATCAGGCGGTTCAGGATGACGGAGTCCTCGGAATTCACCTCAGAGGACTCGGGCTCCTCGGTGGGGGTCGGGGACGGGGATGGCGACGGGCGGGAGGACGGGCGGGCGGACGGACGGGCAGATGGGCGTGGGGAGGTACGGCGTGCTCCTGTGACTGCCGGAGGTGACGAGGCTGCAGTGACCCTGGGCGTGGGTTGCACAGTACTGGGACGCCTTACCCGGGGACGTTGGCGGCGTCGGCTTGTGGATCCTCTGGTGGAATGCACGGCGGTGGTCTGCGTACGTGTGGGCGTGACGCGAGTACGTGTAGGCGTCACTCGTGTCCGTGTCCGTGAGGGCGTGGGGTTGGTACGTGTCGGGGTGAGACGCGTCCGTGTGGGCGTTGGGTTGACGAGATTGGAGGTTGACCCGTGGGAGGAGAGAGAGGAGGAGAGCTGCGGCCGATCGTCCTCCTTGACGCCCTTGTGATCATTCCAGTTTTCGCCGCGCCTGATGCCGTCCAGCACTGACTGGCCGATCTCCGGACCGGCGCGGATTGGCCCCACGGACTGCCTCAGAGACTCAAAGTTCGGGTGTTGGTCATAGGAGATGCTGGCGGTATAGCCGTTGGTGCCCGCCCGGTACGTCACAGTCTGCAGCCTGTTGTCCGGGAGCGCCACACGGAAGCGGCCGCGCGTCTCCTGCCCAAGACGCGCCTCCTCCCGGTCTTGGAAGTTCTTGTGTTCCGGGGCGTCAACGGCGTAGGCGAAGGCGTAGGGGCGCTGTGGGTGGAAGAAAATAAGGTTAAGGGAGCACGGGAGGGGAGAAGGAGGGAGGGAAGAAAGGTGGCAGGGAACTGTAACTGTAGGTAAGAGGGAAGGGAAATGGGAGAAGGGAAGATGGTAAAGAGGAAAGAAGAAAGGAAGGAAAGAGGGAAGGAAGGAAGGAGGGAGGGAAGGAAGGAAGGAAGGAAGGAAGGAAGGAAGGAAGGAAGGAAGGAAGGAAGGAAGGAAGGAAGGAGAGGATGGAAGGAAGAAGGAGCGTCGCAGTGAAGTGTCCTGCATTTATTGTTATTGATGATGATATTTTGTTGTTCTTGTTGTTGTTATAATCATTATCTTATTTCTATCTCATTTCGAACACTTAAATGCTTGTAATGGAGGTATAAATCAACAATAAAATGCAAAATGCTGGAATATGTGCAAAAATTCTAAAATCTCTCTCTCTCTCTCTCTCTCTCTCTCTCTCTCTCTCTCTCCACCCCCTGAGGCCGAGGAAGCATCTGTCGCACCATCTGGCAAATCACGCAAAAACTCAAAACTAGTATCAAGGTTCTGTACTTTCTCCACCTACTTTCATCCAAATCATCCATCCATACCTCACCACGTCACACCTTTCCTTCCAGACCACCACCACCTCTACCACCACCACCACTTCCTGCACGGGATGACTTGGCCTCCTCTTCACTCAAAACTCTCCCCTTTAATACCGTGGAAAGCAGAGAGAGGAAGACAAAAACATAGAAATAACTCACAGAAATAACAAATAAAAGACGTTAATTTATCTAGTCTATCTAATTATATATCTATCTATCTATCTATCTATCTATCGGAGACGTAAAAATCGCCTCAGAAATAAAAGAACACACAATTCCAAACAAGTTACTAAACACACAAAGCCACCGACAACCCTCCCCCTAACACCCACGCCCACTACCCACAGGAACGCCCTTGTTACGCAGCCACTGACCGCAGGGTGTGGCGGGCGTGGCGTGGGAGTGAACGAGACCTTTCACCACCACCATCACCACCAATACCACCACCAGTACCTCATCACCACACCCTCATTAACTCATTATCTGGTTGCTCCTGCAGGTTACCGGGCGAGGCAGTATGGTAGGTGCTTCCTGTGGTGGGATTTGAACGTGGACAAAGGAAGAAGAGGGACAAAGAAGGTGTAGAGTTTCTGAAGGCCGAATACAGGGGATGGGAAAGATACAAAAGAGACACAGGGAAAAAGGAATAAATGGTGGGATTTTAAACGACGTGAAGGAGAAATTAGTATAGTGGAAGGGAAGTGGAGGGAAAGTGAGAAAAGGTAATTATGTATGTGTGAAAAGTGAGTTGTTGATTTGATGTAGTGGGATTTGTTGAGTATTTAGGATTTTAATCTGTTTTCGGGAAGGATTTTAGAACGAGAACGAGAACGAGAACGAGAGAGAGAGAGAGAGAGAGAGAGAGAGAGAGAGAGAGAGAGAGAGAGAGAGAGAGAAACCTATTTATTAGTTCAATGGAAGCTCAAAATGGAAGAAATAAAAAAAAAAAAAAAAACACACAGACAAAAGAACAATGGCCACAAAAGTAGAACAAGATGAGGTGAAAATAAAACATAATGAAAATGATAACGAGAACAAGAAAATGAAGAAGGAACACTAACCAAGAAAACAACACGAGAAAGGAAAGTACACTATTAGAGGAGGAGGAGGAGGAGGAAAATGAAGAAGCAACAACTGGATAAAACACACACACACACACACACACACACACACAAAAAAAAAAAAAAAAAAGGTCCACGATTAAAGGAAGAGGAGGAAGAAAAAGAGGAAGAAGAGGAGGAGGAGGAGGAAGAAGAGGACCAGGAGGATGAAGAGGAGAAAAAATAGGAGGAGGACGAGGAAGAGGAGGAAGAAGAAGAGGATCAGGAGGATGAGGAGGAAGAAGAGAAGGAGGAGGAGGAGGAAAAGGAGGAGGAAGAAGAGGATTAGGAGGATGAGAAGGAGGAAAAAAGGAAAAGGATCAGAATGAAAAGAAGGAGGAAGAAGAGGATAAAGAGGAGGAGGAGGAGGAGGAGGAGGAGGAGGAGGAGGAGGAGGAGGAGGAGGAAGAGGATAAGGAGGAGGAAGAAGAGGAAGAGGATCTATACGAGGTGGAGGAGGAGGAGGAATAACAAAGAAGCAATGAAGGATAGCGATTTGAAAGAAGCAAAAAAGCACGGAGGAGGAGGAGGAGGAGATGAGCAAAAGGAGCATTGACCACTGAAACAACGGTATCCTCTCCTCTCTCTCTCTCTCTCTCTCTCTCTCTCTCAAGGTCCTGCCGGTTTACTGAAGGTCTGAAGGTCCGACATACGCAAAAACCTTCACTTTCCTCGCTTCCTCACGACTACCACCACCACCACCACCACCACCAGCGCCACCTCCTCACCTCCCGCCATTACTGCTTAGCTTAATCACCGTGAAATCACCACAAACACCACACAAGAAACCCCATACTTGTTTTTTTTCTTAGATATTATTTGTCTTTCTTCAGTTTTGTGGGTTTTAAGTAATGTTTTTTTTCTCCTTTTTCTCTATGTTTGTGTCTGTGTCTGTCTGTCTGTCTGTCTGTCTCTCTCTCTCTCTCTCTCTCTCTCTCTCTCTCTAGTATACTCTACAGAGGAAGAAGAAGAAGAAGAAGAAGAAGAAGAAGAAGAAGAAGAAGAAGAAGAAGAAGAAGAAAAAGAAAAAGGAGAAAAAAAGAACAACAACAAGAACAAGAACAAGAACAAGAAGAAAGAAGAAAAGAACGCCCATCATCCCGTTCCAAAAATAGAAAACAATGAAAAGATTCGAGAAATTACAAAATATTATAAAGTAAATCGAAAAAAAAACACAAGAACGAAAAAAAAAAAAAAAATTTATGATCAATTACAAAAATGCTACACGTACTTTCAATACCACATTATGACTAAAAATATAAAAAAAAGAAAAAGAAAAGAAAAAAAGAGAAAGATTACGGGGAGCCTTTTTTTCTCAATAATCTTTACTTAATTAAGGTAAAAAAAAAAAGAGCTAGGCAAACATTTAATAGGGAAAGCAGTAAGGAAGGTCATCACGTTTTTTTTTTTCCCTTATACTTTTTGTCACCAACGGAAAAACTGAAAAGGAATGGAAGGGAAGAGAAGGGTGACTCATGACTCATCTCTCACCTGCTGACTGACTGACTGCCTGTTGTGTTGTGTTGTGTTGTGTTGAGTTGTGTTGTGTTGTGCTGTGCTGTGTTGAGTTGAGTTGAGTTGAGTTTTGTTGGGTTAGATTGGGTTGGGTTGAGTTGAGTTGAGTTGAGTTGTGTTCTGTTGTGTTGTGTTGAGTCTTAACCTGCTAGTGTTGCGTTGGTGTTGTGTTGTGTATCTTCTGTTTGGTGTTGTGTTACGTTGGTTTGGTGTTGTGTATCTTCTATTCAGTGTTGTGTTGCACTGTCTCATTTTTCTTATTGTTGTGTTGTGTTGTGTTGAGTCTTAACCTGCTAGTGTTGCGTTGGTTTGGTGTTGTGTGTATCTTCTATTCAGTGTTGTGTTGCATTGTCTCATGACGTCTTGTGTTATGATGTGATGTGATGTGATGTGATGTGTTGTGTTGTGTTGTGTTGAGTCTTAACCTGCTAGTGTTGCGTTGGTGTTGTGTTGTGTTCTGATGTGCTGATTTGTGTTGTGCTGTGTTGAGTCTTAACCAGTTTAGTGTTGCGTGGGTATGGTGTTGTGTTGCATTCTAATCTTCCTTATTCTTGTGTTGAGTTGTGTTGTGTTGAGTCTTAACCCGCTTAGTGTTGCGTTAGTGTTGTGTATTTCCTGTTTTGGTGTTGTGTTGCATCATCTCATCTTTCTTATTCTTGTGTTGTGTTATGTTGTGTCAACCCACTTAGTGTTGCGTTGGTGTTATGTTGTGTATCTTCCGCTTTGTTATTGTGTTGTGTTGCATTGTCCCATCTTCCTTATTGTTATGCTGTGATGTCTTGTGTTGAGATGTGTTGTGTTGTGTTGTGTTGTGATGTGTTGTGTTGAGTCTTAACCCGCTTAGTGTTGCGTTAGTGTTGTGTTCTGTATCTTCTGCTCATCTTCCTTATTCTTGTGTTGCGATGTGTTGTCCTTTCTCCAACTTAATGCTGTGCTGTGTTTTACCTTGCTCTGTGTTGTATTATTTCAACCTGCTTAGTGTTTTGTTGTGTTGTCTTTCTTAATCAACTTAGCATTGTGTTGTGCCTTTATCTGCCAAGTGTTGCATTAGTGTTGTGCTGTTTGTCTTATTTGACTTTCCGTTGTTTAGTGTATTAACATGCCTAGTGTTGTGTTTGTATTGCGTTGTGTGGTCTCTCTTATTCGGCTTAGCATTGTGTTGTGTCTTCACCTGCTTAGTGTTGCGTTGTGTTGTCTCTCTTATCCTGCTTAGTATTGTATTCTGTTTAAATCTGATTAGTGTTTGTGTTGTGTTAGCGTTATTCTGCTTAATATTATGTTGTGTTGTCTCCCTACTTTGTGTTGCTTATAGTGTTGTGTTGCCTCTCTTATCCTGCTTAGTGTTAGCGTTATGTTGTCTGTCTTGTTCTACCTAATATTGTGTTGATGCAGTGATGCTGATGTTGTCTTTCTATTTAGCATTGTGTTGTTTCATTCTGTTTAGTGTTAGTGTTGTGTTGTGGTATCCTGCCTGATGTTACGTTGTGTTGCCTTTCTATCATTGTGTTGTGTCTGTTATTCTTCCTAGCGTTGTGTTGGTTGTGTTATCTCCTTGTGTTACCGTTGTATTGTCATTTGTTTTCCTTTGTGTTGTCAATTAGTCTTCCATGTTAAAATAAGTGAATAGAAGTTGTCTTTCTACTATAGTGTTGTGTTGTGTCTGCTATTCTTCCTAGCGTTGTGTTGGTTGTGTTGTCTCCTGTGTTACCGTTGTGTTCTGTCATTTGTTTTCCTTTGTGTTGTGCCTAATAGTTTTCCATGTTAAAATAAGTGAATAAAATAATATATGCAAAGAAATCGAATACTTGTTTCTTGTATGTATGTAATATTTTCCGTCCGTCTTATCATTGCCTGTCTGAGTCGCTGCCGTGAAAAATATAAACAAATAATATATAGAAAAGAGAAAGGAATGTCATGTAGTTTTGTCTTTTTTTTTTTTCTTTTTAGTTAATTTATTCGCTATTTTTTTGACGTTTTTAGTATGCACTTGTCTTTTATTGCTGTCTTTTGCTTTTACTACCACTACTACCACCATCACCACCACCACCACTACTACTGCTGCTGCTACTACTACTACTACTAATAATAATAATAATAATACTATAATACGCCACCACCATTACTACTACTACTACTACTACTACCAATATTACTATTCCCATTATTACTACTACTACTACCACCACCACCACCACCACCACCACCACCACTTCTACTACTACTACTACTACTACTACTACTACTACTACTACTACTACTACTACTACTTACTACTACTACTACTACTACTACTACTACTACTACTACAACAACATCTATTACTACTACTACCACTACTACTACTACTACTACTACTACTACCACTATTACTACTACATTCCCCATTGCATAAATAATAATTGTTTCTTTCCTCCTCCTCAAGAACCAGTTACTCCCTTCTTGCCACACCTACACCTCCTCCTCCTCCTCCTCCTCCTCCTCCTCCTTTTCCTCCTGCTCCTGCTCCTGCTCCACCCATTCTGACGAAACTCCCACTGAAATCATTCCACGTACTCCACTTCCTTACAAATTGCTTACGTGGAGGATAGTGATTTAGAAAAGTTCCCCCATAATATTGTGGCCTTTTTATATTGTTCCACTGTCCCGTTTTCTATTTCAATGTCGTAATGGTAATTTTGATTGGTTTTATTATTGATTGGTTCTGTTCTCTTGTGTGTGTGTGTGTGTGTGTGTGTGTGTGTGTGTGTGTGTGTGTGTGTGTGTGTGTGTGTGTGTGTGTGTGTGTGTGTGTGTGTGTGTGTGTGTGTGTGTGTGTGTGTAATTTGAGTCCATCTTGTGCCGAGTGAAAGAGCAAAAAGTGAAAGCGATTTAGAGTCCAGTTTGTCTCGTTTTCTTTTGAAAGTTTAGTCTAGGGTGGTGGTGTGTGTGTGTGTGTGTGTGTGTGTGTGTGTGTGTGTGTGTGTGTGTGTGTGTGTGTGTGTGTGTGTGTGTGTGTGTGTGTGTGTGTGTGTGTGTGTGTGTTCATGTAAGTCTCTAATCTCTCTCTCTCTCTCTCTCTCTCTCTCTCTCTCTCTCCCCTCACACAAATAAAACACTCACTAGAAAGCAGAACTAGACAAACAGGACACGAACTTCTGTCTCACTCTCACTTCAAGATCATCCCCACCATCGATAAAAAGATTCACTCAAGATTGGAACAAAAAAAAAAAACCCGTACTTTCATCCTCTCCTACAGACAATGCAGATAAAGTAACACAGGAGGGCCCCAATAACCTCTCAATAACCTGACACAATATAACACTGAGAAACACAAACGAGTAATAGGTGAGAGAATGAGATAGAATCCTTTGTTAAGTTGCGAGAAAGCGTTCCGATACTTTGTGAGAAGCGCGCAACACTCTATGAATAATGCACGGAACAGTTTCAGGAGTTTCAATTGTTTCGTCGGATGAATGACATAGATGAGGAGGAGGAGGAGGAGCACGAGGAGGAGGAAAAAGAAAAAAAAGGAGGAGGAGGAGGAGGAGGAGGAGGAAAAGATGGATAACAATACGAGGAAGAGGAAACAGAGGAAAGAGATTGGTAACGAATACAAGGAAAAGGAAGAGGAGCAGGAAATTGAGAGGAGAGAAATATTTAAGAACAGGCATGAGGTAGTGGTGGTGGTGGTGGTGGTGGTGGTAGCTGAGAAAATGAGAAAGGAAGGGAAGAAAAATTAAAGGAAAAAAATAATAAAAGTGAATAAGTAGTAGTAGAAGGGAAAAGATTCAAGGAAATAAAAGAAGAGATAGTATGAGAAAGTAACAACAGAGAAAGAGGAAAAGGAGAAAGAATATTAGAAGAAAATAGAAAGTGACAGAGATTGATAAGAGAAAAGGGGGATGGAAGGAGAGAGAGAGAGAGAGAGAGAGAGAGAGAGAGAGAGAGAGAGAGAGAGAGAGAGAGAGAGAGAGAGAGAGAGAGAGAGAGAAACATATTCCTTTCAATTATTTCTGTATGTTGATTTTCTTCCTTCTCTTATTCACCAACTTCATCATTACCCTCGCAAAATAGTTCAAATTAATTAGTTTTTTTTTCTACCTTCTTTACTAGTTCATTAGGTTAAAATCTTTGAAAAAAAACTACTAATATTCTCTCTTACTCTTGTTCATGTTCTTTGTCATCCCAACCTTAAAAAAAAACCTTACAGCTACTATTTTTTTCTCTCTTTTGTTAATATTCTCTGGCAGTTCAGCTCATATTGTCGCCTTTATTAAGCTGTCTTAAAATAAAACTTTACTACAACTATATTTTTTTTCTCTCCTTTACGATCTCTGGCAGTTCAGTAAGTTCAGTCGCTCATGTTTTGGCTGCTGTTATTATGTGGAAGTACAGCAAGTCACCGCCAAGTCACAGAGATCGCGTTACTCTGGTCAGCTGATGTTCCGCTGACACGCAGGAGAAGGAGCAAAGATGAAGGGGAAAAGAGACGTCCTTTCACCGCCAGGGAGGGAGGAAGAGATGGGAGTTGTGTGTGTGTGTGTGTGTGTGTGTGTGTGTGTGTGTGTGTGTGTGTGTGTGTGTGTGTGTGTGTGTGTGTGTGTGTGTGTGTGTGTGTGTGTGTGTTTCTTATATCAATTTATATTCTACGACAACCTGGAAAGACTATAGTGGCTAAATACTGCAGATGTATCCATTTTTTTTTATCCTCTTCTTGCAAATGCTTATAAAAATTTCTATACATTGTTTTTATTGCTGAATTTGTTGCATATCTCAGGGAAACGGTTAAAAAAAATCAATAACATTACTTATCAATTATTTCTTTTTATATTCTTACAATTGTACCTCCAACTCCCGCCATAAAACCCAAATAAACCAGAGAGACCATAGCAGTTAGGGTTAGCATTACACCACCACCACCACCACCACCACCAACAACAACAACAACAACAACAACAACAACACTGCTACTATCACAACACAGTCATAGCGAAGCGTGAAGTGAGCAGTGTTGGGTCAGTCAGTCAGGAAAGCAGTCAGACAGTCAGTCAGTCAGGCAGAGGGTAGGAAGTGGAATGTAACGAGACGTATTGCACACTCACTTTGTTTACGAGAGGTGAGAGACGGAGAGAGAACGAGTGAGAGGAAAGAAGGGAGTGTTGCATGTGTGTGTGTGTGTGTGTGTGTGTGTGTGTGTGTGTGTGTGTGTGTGTGTGTGTGTGTGTGTGTGTGTGTGTGTTAATATGTGATCACTATAACGGGGAATTTATCTGTTGAAAGTGTATATTATTATTCATAGTATTCTTTATTTGTATGCTTGGATGAACTGTAACTGGTCTAAGCATAACAATAGTACATGGATCATTTTTCACTATATAACTGATGTATATTCAATTGTAGTTGGTGATTCTGTGGTCAATAAATCTGAATGTGTGTGTGTGTGTGTGTGTGTGTGTGTGTGTGTGTGTGTGTGTGTGTGTGTGTGTGTGTGTGTGTGTAATAATTATAAGTAACAAGAATATCACAGACCAGAGATATATTACTAAAATGGGAGAGAAAAGGACAGACTGTGAGAACGAATTAATAAAAATGTTGAAAGGAAAAAGAAAAAAGAAAAAAGAAAAAAAAAAAGAAAATTGACTAAAATGATAAAGACTACGAGTGACGTCAGTGTGTGTGTGTGTGTGTGTGTGTGTGTGTGTGTGTGTGTGTGTGTGTGTGTGTGTGTGTGTGTGTGTGGCGGAGTGTGAGTGTTACTTCACCTGGCGCACGTGAGCGTTACCTGGCCGTGCCTCTAATTACCTCTACCTGTTGTGACGGAAGTGAGGTGCGCAGAATGAGAAGAAGGTTACCTGTTTCTGACTCTTTGCTCTTTTTCTCTCATTTTCTTCATAAGCTTTTCTTTTCTTTATTTACTCGTTTATTCATATATTTTTGTCGCATCTATCTGTTTGCATCATTGTACTTGTTTTAAATCTTATCTATTTATCTATTCATTTGTATCATATTAATCTACTTACTCTTTCTCTTCGTATTTCCTTTATTTTTCTTTTCTTTACTCTTATTTCTGTTTATTTATTCATTCGCTTATCCATTTATCTTTATCGCATCTATCTGTTTGCATCATTGTTTTTTATCATATCTATTTACCTATTCATTTGTATCATATTAATCTAGTTACTCTTTCTCTTCACATTTCCTTTATTTTTCTCTTTTCTTTACTCTTATCTATGTTTATATATTCGTTTATCCGTTTATCTTTATCATATCAACCTATTTACACTTCTCCATTTGTCTGTTATACTTTTTTCTTTGTTTCTTCTTTACTGATTTCCTTGGTTGTTAATTATATAATTATTCACTTTATTGGTCATTTCTTCAAACTACTATTTAATTTTTTTGTCTCTCTTTTTTCTGTTAATTCTCCTTGTCCATGTTCTTGTTGATGTTCCTCTACTAAATTCAATGTCTTTTGATCTTTTCTTCTTCTATCTCTCTTCTTGTTCACGTCTTTTTTGCATTTTTTTTTCTACTAAATTCAACCTTTTTTGGTCTTTTTCTTCTTCTGTCTTTCTTGTTGTTCATGTTTCTGTTGCTTTCTCTACTAAATTCATCCTCTTTTGGTCTTTTCTTCTGCTTTTTCCTCCTCCTCCTCCATCTCGTCCTCCTCCTCCATCTCCACATAATTCCTCTTACTCTTTCTTCTTCTCTTTATCTTTTAATTCCTTTCATAATTTATTTCACACAATTACAATTCTTTCCTTTCTTCAGTGAACATCAATGAATTCTTCCCATCTTTACTTTTTAACTTATCTCCTCTCAACATTTCTTCCTTCTTTCATTCTTTTAACATCCTTCGCATTTCAAATTAATTATCACATTCTGATTACCTTCTTATTGTTGTTATTCGTCCATTTATTCTTATTTCTTCATTATCTCATTAAAAAAAAAAAAACAAGTAATTTTGAGCTTCAATAAATCCAATGAATAAATACAATTCAGTGAATAAATCCAATTAATAAATCCAATAAAAAAAATCCAGTGAAAAATCAAATGAATAAATCAAGTGAACAAATCCTATGAAAAATCCGATGAATAAGTCCAATAAAAAAAATCCTATAAAAATCCAATAAAAAAATTCAGTGAATAAATCCAATGAATAGATACAAAAAGGGTGTCAATTCAATAAACTTATAAATAAATCAATCAAGACTAAATCCATTAAGATCACGATACACTGCCTTCAATTCAGCGATGGGATTTAAGTTCAACAGGAATAAAAACCAAGCCTGCATTATCAAGAACCTGATTTCCACCACGGATTGTTAAAAACCTGATCTCAATAAAGGGTTCGATCCTCTTTATTGTGTCTTCAGTCATCCTGCAGAGGCATTGGAATCCATCTCTTCGAGGCCCAGTCACGCTTTGATACCAATCCTCCGCCTCTTCCTCCTCTTCCTTCCCTATTTCTCCGCCTCCTCCTCCTCCTCCTCCTCCTCCTCCTCGTTCTCCCCATGTAGAGGAAGGTCATGCATTTTTCTCTAATTTTCTTTACCTGTTTCTCTCTCTCTCTCTCTCTCTCTCTCTCTCTGATATTAATTACCATTAATATCATCTTTGGCATTGGCAGGAAGCTACAACAACAACTACC
>NC_059279.1:15776940-15779440 GCF_017591435.1 Portunus trituberculatus | reverse complement strand
CACACACACACACACACACGATTCGTTCAGGACCATTACGACAACACACACACACACACACACACACACACACACACACACACGCGCGTTCATAAGGATACCCGTTTAGAACTTGATCTCCTTGGCGTAAGACCTAAGGCGCTGCAGGAATGTCGTGAGGAGGAGGAGGAGGAGGAGGAGGAGGAGGAGGAGGAGGAGGAGGAGGAGGAGGATAGCTACAAAAAGGGTATGTGATGTTCTAAGAAGATGAAAGGCAACATGATCAGGAGGAGAAAAGAGAATAAAGGAGATGAAAGGAAGAAGAGGAAGGAAAAGAGGAGAAATTAGAAGAAAGAGGAGGAGGAGGAGGAGATAACAAAAAAAGGGTATGTGATTCTAAGAAGATGAAACCAAAATGAGAAAGAGGTAGAAGAAAAAAAAGATGAAAGGGAAGAGGGGAAGACCAGAATATGAATAAGGAGAGAAAAAAAGGGAAGAATGGAGATGAGAAGGAAGATGACGGAAGGTGCATAAGAGGATGAGAGAAGGATAAGAAAAAGAAGACAAAGGAGTAGATGAGAAGGAAGATGAGAAGCAAGGATAACAAGAGAGGGAAGGAAATATATTACGAAGTTGCAAAGGAGGAGATGGGAGAGAAGAAAGAAAGGAAGAAGATATAATAAAGGAGGAAAGAAAATAAGACGACGGAAAAAAAGGGAAAGAGAGGGAAGGAAAACAAGAGACGAGAAATATTGAGAAATTGAGAAAGAGAAGATGGGAGAGAAGAAAGGAAGGAAGAATGAAGATATAATAAAGGAAAAAAAGAAAATAAGACCCTGGATAGAAAAGAAGAGAAAGAGAGGGAAGGAAAGTAAGAGAAAGAGGAGATAGGAGAGAAGAAAGGAAGGAAGGATTTATAATAAAGGAGAAAAGAAAAGAAAGACGATGGAAAGAAAAAGAAGAGAAAGAGAGGAAAGAAAAGTAAAGAACAAGAAATATGTTACTAAACTGAGAAAGAGAAGATGGAAGAGAAGAAAGAAAGGAAGGAAGAAGATTTAATAAAGGAAAAAAGAAAATAAGACGAAAGAAAAAAAGAAGAGAAGGAGAATAAAGGAAAGCAAGAGGTGATTAATGTGTTACCAAGATGAGAAAGAGAAAGAGGAAGAAAGACTTGATAAAGGAGAAAATCAAATAAAAAAAAGGATGATGGAAAGAAAAAGAAGAGGAAAAGAAGGAAGAGAAGGATGGTACATAGCTAACCAAACATTATCTCTTAAATCCTTGCATAGGGAGACCATTCTAGTAGGTAAGGTGGTAATATAGCAGAAGGCTCACCCACCACCACCCACCCCACCTCCAGTTTACCTTGGTGTGGGAGAAGAGGAACTGAAGATAACCCGTGAAATAAAAACTAGTAATACATAATAAATAGAGGATAACGGTTAGGTGGTTACAGTTACAAACAATTTATAGTGTTGAAATATCTTAACCTCTTCAGTACCGAGTCACATTATTTTACTTTGAGTTTTGGGTATCATTAGACCATTTTGTTTACATTCAGGTGAGGCGATGTGGTAACTGTAATCAGCGTTAACAAAAGTACCTGTAATAGTGTATTTTCAGCAAGGTATTAGTTAGTATGTTGTGTAATCGCGTATTAGTTAGTGTGCATTAGTTTGTGTGTTGTCTTATCGTGATTTTTTTTAATATCGTTTTAATATCGTGACTTTCTAAAGGGTCGAGTGGAAGTTGTTCTTTTATCACAGACACTATCAATTTTATCTTATCGTAGCTTTTAAAGGGTCGAGTGAAAATCTTTATTGTTGTTCGACCACAGACATTATCAGTTTTATCTTATCGTGACTTATTAAAGGGTAGAGTGAAATTTGTTGTTTTATCACACGTTATTAACTTCATGTAATCGTAACAATTTAAAGGGTTTGGTGAAAATTGTTGTTGTTCGACCACAGGCGTTATCAGTTTTATCTTATCGTGATTTGTTGAAGGGTCGAGTGTTATCAATTTTATCTTGTAAATTTTTGAAGGATCGAGTGAAAATTGTTATTGCTTTACCACAGACATTATCAATTTCATTTTATCGTGACTTTGAAATGGGCTCCAGTAGAAGTCATTAGGGTTTTCTAACTCCAGACCGCATTATTTATCATTTCAGCGTCTTATGCGACTTTTAACAGACTGTAGTGGAAGTTGTTAAGGTTCTTCGCAGTACAAACTGTATCATTCAACATTTGGGAGTCTTATTATGACTTTTATCAGGCTCCAATGGAAGTTATTAGGTTTTCTTCTTTTTTTCTCTCTCTCTTTTTAATACAGTCCCGCTCTATTAAGCAATTAGGTGTCTTATCACAACATTTAACAAGATCCAGTAGAAGTTATTAGTTTCTTTTTCCAATACAGAAAGCATCAAACACTTGGACGTATTATCAGGACTCCCAACAGGCTGCAGTGGATGTTGTTAGTGTTTTCTCAATACAGCCCTTATTCACCTTATCAGGACTTC
>NC_059279.1:15756940-15771940 GCF_017591435.1 Portunus trituberculatus | reverse complement strand
AATACTAAATAAATAAATAGATAATAGATGAACACTAATTTGACACTTTTCCAAGAGTTAATGACAAACACAAAATGAAAAATGAATAAACTGGATGAAAATTTTATAAGAGATTAAAATTATCATGAGGAGGAGGAGGAGGAGGAGGAGGAGGAGGAGGAGGAGGAGGAGGAGGAGGAAGAAGAAGAAGAAGAAGAAGAAGAAGAAGAAGAAGAAGAAGAAGAAGAAGAAGAAGAAGAAGAAGAAGAAGAAGAAGAAGAAGAAGAAGAAGAAGAAGAAGAAAAAAAAAAGAAAGAAAAAGAAAAAGAAAAGAAAGAAAGAAAAGAACAAGACCAAAAAGAAAAACAAGAAAAACAAGAACAAAAAACAAGAACAAGAGGAGGAAGATGAGAGGAGAGAAGAAGAGGAGACACTGTAGCAGTTATGAGAGACAGGTAGCAGCAGTATTAGGAGCAGTAATAGCAGGTCGGCAGCCAAGAGAAGGTCAGGCGTAGGAACGTAGCCTTGACACCAGCACAGGACACCCGGTATTTGCATATTCAACACCTACACTATTGCATCATCAGCGTGCAACCTACATGTGGGAACCTCTCTTCTACACCCTCCTCCCCTCTTCCTCCTCCTCCTCTTAATCTTCATCTTCCTCACGCTTCAGTTTCTTTTCCATCTCCAACTTCTCTTCTTCCTCTTCCTCCTCCTCCACTTCTTCTTCTTCTTCTTCTTCTTCTTCTTCCCTCCTAATCTTCATCTTCCTCACGCTTCAGTTTCTTTTCCATCTCCAACTTCTCTTCTTCTTCTTCTTCTTCTTCTTCTCCTCCTCTTCCTAATCTTCCTCACCCTTCAATTTCGTCTCAATTTCCTTTTATCATGCACCTTTTTCTTTTTTTCTCTTCATTTCTATAACTACTAATCCTCTTACTCCTCCTCCTAATCTTCCTTATCCTTCAGTTTCTCCATCTCTTTTCTTATTCACCTCTTCCTATTCTCCTCCCTCTCTTCATTTCTTTAACTACAAATCCTTTCCCTCCTCCTCCTCCTCCTCCTCCTCTACATGACTGCTTGCGGTTACACACACCCGTGACTGCCATGTGCGTGTAATAAGCTCATGTACGTGTAAGTTCGTGTCTCGCTTTCAAATTGTGTGTGTGTGTGTGTGTGTGTGTGTGTGTGTGTGTGTGTGTGTTTCTTTGTTAGTGAGAGAGAGAGAGAGAGAGAGAGAGAGAGAGAGAGAGAGAGAGAGAGAGAGAGAGAGAGAGAGAGAGAGAGAGAGAGAGAGAGAGAGAGAGAGAGAGAGAGAGAGAGAGAGAGAGAGAGAGAGAGAAGTAAGACACAAAAATGAAAATACTAGGAATAAACTGTTTTTCTCTGTTTTTCCTCTTTTTCTCCTCTTAGTCCTTTCCATTTTCTTATCACTATATTTTATTTCCTTCCTTTATCCTCTTTTTCTCCAGTCTTTATATTCTTTCTTCTATCTCTAATCTTTCTTACATTCCTCCTCCTCCTCCTCCTTCTTCAGTTCTTCTTTTTCTTTATTCATTCTCCTTATATTCCTCCTTCTTCTCCTCTTTTTTTTTCCTTATATTCTTCCTTCTTCTCTTCTCTTTCATTCATATTCTTCTTTCTCCTCCGCATTTCTTCTTCTTTATCCAGTTCTCATTATCTTCCTCCTTCTCCTCTTCTTTCACATTCACATTCTTCTTCCTCCTTCAATTTTTACGTCTTTATCCACTCTTCTCTTCCATTTCCAGTCCTCATCATATTCTTCCTTCTCTTTCTACCCTCATAAAACGTGAAGTAGAAGCAGAAACACAAACAGACTAATTCAAAACAGTAGGGGTGTTGCTATATATTCTTTTCCTTTTCCTCCTCCTCCTCCTCCTCCTCCTCCTCTTCTTTCTCCACTCTTCCTTATCTTCCTCCTCCCATGGGCGGAGTGAGGGAGTGGAACAGAAGGGAGGGGGTATGGAGAGGAGGGGAGAGGAGGGGAGGGAGTAGGTCACGGCTGAGTCTCACACGCTAAAGAGTTCGTTGTTAGATTGCATACACTACATTCTACAGATTACTAAAGCCATAACGTAACGCCAAACATGCACCTCGCCTTGTTTACCCTCCAGGCCACGGTGTTGTTGATTTATGCTCTAATGTAGCAAGTGAGTAAAAGCACCCACGCACACGCACACACACACACACACACACACACACACACACACACACACACACACATTTCTATTCTCATGTATATTTTTATTTCATTGGTACATCCTCTTTATTTTTTGTATGATTTTTTTTATTTATTTTTTTTATTACTGTTATCAAGTCCTCTATTTCTCGTTTTTCTATTTTTATCACTATCATCTTTTGTTCACCTTTATTATTTTTATCATTATTATTACTATTATTATTATTGTTGTCATTTTGGTTACTAAATCTTATGGGCGTGAATGAATTAGCTAATAAACTCTATTATTCTTATTTTCTTTACGTTTGGCTTCCTTCGTGTATTAAGGCTTGTTTGCGGTACCTGGAAACCTTTACCTTCTATATAACATCATTCATCAATTCATTTTATCCATTTACAGTCTTATTTATCTTTTCTGCATAATTAGTGTATGTACTGACCTTTATATTTATTTGCACAAGGGTGGGAAAAGCACAAGATAAAAATAAATTGAAGAAAACAAGCTAATTAAGTAATAATGGTAATAAAGACAAAAGTAAATGATAATGAATACGTTTACCATTAACATCCAAGCCAAGACTAGTAAATCAGACCGCACTGGAACGCCTTCATTAACAAGCACAACTAATATCCAAGTCAATCGTAATACAATGGCCTACTTACACCTCTCAGTCTGTCCAGCTTTCCACGACTTATCTACTCCCTCACCACTACCACCACCACCACCACCACCACGCAGTAACACCTCGCTCACTCCCTGCCTGCCTTCATGACGCTTCGTTTTCTCCCCGCCTGTGTTTGTCTAGTGATCAGTGTTACACTTCACGCAACACAGACGAAGTGCAACGTTGTGAGTATATCTTTATTTATGAGGCTGCGTTTGATGGTGATGGTGGTGGTGGTGGTGGTAGTAGTAGTAGTAGTAGTAGTAGTAGTAGTAGTAGTAGTAGTAGTAGTAGTAGTAGTAGTAGTAGTAGTAGTAGTAGAAGTTTCGGTGATAAGCAGACTTGGTAACAGTATATAGAAGAAGAAGAAGAAGAAGAAGAAGAAGAAGAAGAAGAAGAAGAAGAAGAAGAAGAAGATCATCACTAACATCAAAACAACAACAAAGAAATATGACTCATAACATCCCCACTCCATCAAAACAACAACAAAGAAATATGACTCATCATCTCTCTCTCTCTCTCTCTCTCTCTCTCTCTCTCTCTCTCTCTCTCTCTCTCTCTCTCTCTCTCTCTCTCTCTCTCTCTCTCTCATCTGCCAGCCGATCCTTCATTGAGAAAACACTACTCCTTTGTTTACGAACCTAACTCCATCCAACCCATCTATTCCAACACCTTATAGGGGCGCACAGGTGATGCAGCGTGGGCACAGGTGAGGCCGTGACGCGGGGCACCACCACCCACCCTCACCTGCCTGACCTCACTTGACCTACCCTAACCTAACCCAAACCTAAATGTCGGTGGTTACTCAGTGGTAAGGTTTATAACGTGACATAGGTTCGTGTGTGTGTGTGTGTGTGTGTGTGTGTGTGTGTGTGTGTGTGTGTGTGTGTGTGTGTGTGTGTGTGTGTGTGTGTGTGTGTGTGTGTGTGGTGAATAATGTAGCAAGTTTATAGAAATGAAGAAAAATGGAAAATATAAAGCTTTGGAATAAATAATAGAGATGAGGGAAGAAATATACGAAGAGGTGGAGGAAAGGGAGGAAAAGAGGGAGGGGAAAATGAAGCAACGAAGAGAGAAATAGCAAAGAAACAAGAAAGTAAATAATAAATGGAGGAAGAAAAACCATAGAAAAAAATAAGAAAGAAGTGAAAGGATATAAAAAAGGTAGAAAGGAAAGAAAGAAAGAAAGAAAGAAGGAAGGAAAAAGAATGAATGACAGAGGGAAGGAAGGAAAAAAAGGAAGGAAAAAAGGAAAATATATACAGAAATCACCCCACAGGTTTACAGGTGAAGGTAAAGGAAATGATTTTCCTGAATTTTTCCTGTAGTTGTTGAAATTATCACTATCTGACCTGATTACTGGATGGCTACTGTGTGTGTGTGTGTGTGTGTGTGTGTGTGTGTGTGTGTGTGTGTGTGTGTGTGTGTGTGTGTGTGTGTGTGTTGCATCATCACTATATTATGACTTCTCAAGCATAACATGAACTTATGAAAAAAAGATCTGTGCACAATAGGTGAAGTTGAGAGGAGGTCACACACACACACACACACACACACACACACACTGAAAAAAATGATAAACCGGTTCAATATCAAATAAAAACAATAAAACAAAACTAAAAGAATAAAAAAAATCATGCAGAGAATGGAAAAACAAATTCTTCTATCAATTTTATTCTTCTTTCGATCAGCATCATCACAAATGTTACAAAGTTACCTGTGTAAGTGACTGAACATTTTACCTGAAGTTCAGTACGTGTGCCAATTGGTAAAGGTTGAAGGTGCAAGGTAACACTCTTAGGTAATAGTAATAAGAATACCACGTGACTACTGGCAAACCTTCACCTCTCATTCTGTATTTGCTGCATATTGTATAGCAAAGATTAGTTTTAGAATTATTTTGCTATAATTTTTTTTCTCTTATTTTTATCAGCTTAGTTTAGTTTTTTATTTTGTCTTGATTTCTCTTCTTGTTTTTTTTTTTCTTACTATTTTGTGGGTTTTTTTCTTTTGTTCTCTTCTAGTTAGGTATCATGCTCTCTCTCTCTCTCTCTCTCTCTCTCTCTCTCTCTCTCTCTCTCTTATTATCAATCTTGCTTCCCTTTTCACTCTTTTCAATATTATCCTTACTGAATTTCCGTTTCTTTATCATTTTCCTTTTTCTCTTAATTCCTATTTTCATTTTTTTTTTTTTTTTTTTTGCATTTTGGCTTATTTGGTTCTTTAACCTTACGTCTCTCTCTCTCTCTCTCTCTCTCTCTCTCTCTCTCTCTCTCTCTCTCTCTCTCTCTCTCTCTCTCTCTCTCTGTAGATCAAGTCCCGTTCTCCCCTCACTCTCACTCACTCTCGTCTGCCTGACCACTCCTATACTGGCAAGGCCGCTCATTTATCTAGTTCACTCTCACTTTTCATCACTCTCACTTTCCGGCAACTCTCTCCCACTCTTATGGCCACTTGCTTGCTGCTCTCATCGAATCTTAACTCTCTTCCCCTCTTCTTACTCTCAACTTCTAAGGCATTCAGTTGTTTCCGTTTCTCTTACTCTCACCCATTCCTTCATTCTCTTTTTCAACTCTCACTCTTTTCTACTTATTCACTTTCCCGAAGGTTGGTTTTCTTTTTTTTTTTTCTTCTCATACTTTTACTCTCTCATTCGTTCTGCTATAGTTCTTCACATTCTTCTCATTCTTCCATGCGTGTTAAAGTGTTCTTATTCGTCCAGTTTAGTTATTAATATTGTCAGTATTTTTTTTTTCAAGCATCTATATTCAGTTTAGTAATTAATATTGTCAGTTATTATTTTTTTTTTAATTCATCTACTTTTTGTTTTGTCCATTCGTTCAGTCATGTGTATTCTATCTTTTTTTTTTCTCTCTCTCTCTTTCGTTCATATTTTCTTCTCATTCTTTCATTTTCTCTCACTTTCATTAACACCTATTTCAATTATCACTCGCTCATTCACTCTTACCTTCATTCCTCTCACTCTTTCACTCTCTATTATTTCCTCAAACGACTCTCACTCTGCCTTACTCTAACTACCCTCACTTCCGCCTCAAACTAAACGCAGCTAGTTCGTCTCTCTCAGTTCGGACACGGCGGCTTGTTAGCGAAAGTATACGCTGGTTACTCTGTGGGAAACGTACCTCAGACCACATCACCTGTCTCGCGCTAATGAGCAACACGTGCCATTACCTGTACAGATTAATTACAGGTAGCTAAGCACTTCCTATATATAAACCTTCTCTCTTACGTACACCTGGTCATCTTGTACTCTGCGTGTGTTAAGATGAGGTGTGTTATCTTAAGTGGTGTTTTTTTTTTGTGTGTGTGTGTGTGTGTGCTAATTACAAGTGATGACTTCCTATACACCTGATTTTTACCTGTCTAAATGATGTAAGATGTTTTTCTGGTGCCTTTTGTGTGTTTTGTGGTGTTTTTAAATGTTTTTTAGTGTTTTTTTTTGTAATGTCTGTGATTTTTGTGTTTCGTGTTTCTTTTTCAGAGGTTTAAATGTTTACTCATGTTTGTAATTGTTTCTTGGTGTTCATGTGTTTATTTAAGTGTTTTTTGTGTTTCCTTGAAGGCTTCGTGGGTTCTTAAGTGTTGTATCAATTGACTTCTAAAGGTTTCAATCAAGTCAGCAATACTTTATGTGACTGAGTGATGGAGTGCTTAAAGGAATCGTATATAATGTTTAGTTGGCTCATTTACCTATTGTTATTTACTTTTTGCTTCTTGACATGAGCTTTGTGTCTTTGTAATAGAAAAGGTCAGTGTTGTGATCTGTGTGTGAGTCTGTACATGTCGTTCTGTCTCTGTGCTTCATTATATTTACTACTACTACTACTATCATCATCATCATTACCTTCATCATATAATCATCATCATTACCTTCATCATCATCATCATCATCATCACCATCATCATCGTCATATTTCCCTTCACTTTGTCAGGTTTCCTCCAGGACCATTAGGTCAACTTGTGAAATAGTCTGGAAATATTGCTTTTGTTTTTCGTAATACTCTCTCTCTCTCTCTCTCTCTCTGACTTTTATGTCTATGTTGCTTGTGTTCAGTCCAGGCGCTGTGAGTGTGTGTGTGTTTCAGTGTTTGGTCTGCTGCAGTCTCTGACGAGACAGCCAGACGTTACCCTACGGAACGAGCTCAGAGCTCATTATTTCCGATCTTCGGATAGGCCTGAGACCAGGCACACACCACACACCGGGACAACAAGGTCACAACACCTCGATTTACATCCCGTACCTACTCACTGCTAAGTGAACAGGGCTACACGTGAAAGGAGACACACCCAAATATCTCCACCCGGCCGGGGAATCGAACCCCAGTCCTCTGGCTTGTGAAGCCAGCGCTCTAACCACTGAGCTACCGGGCCGTGTGTGTGTGTGTGTGTGTGTGTGTGTGTGTGTGTGTGTGTGTGTGTGTGTGTGTGTGTGTGTGTGTGTAAGATAAAAAACAAACAACGCAACGAGATCCTTCCTTTTCTTTTCTCTTCCTTCCTTTCTTTCTTCCTTCATTCCTCCCTTACTATTTTCCTTCCCCTTATTCTCTCCTCCCTCTTTTTTCTATCCTTCCTTCTCCTTCCCTCCTACTTATCTTCCATTCTTCTCCCTCACCATCTCCCAACACATACATTATCCTTTCCTTTCTACACCCACTCTCTTCACAAACACAGATGGGGAAAGCAATAGAAAAAAATGAAGGCAATAGAGAGACTGCAAAAACCCTCCCTCTCCCTCTCTTTCTCTCTCTCTCTCTAGAACGGGTTTATTTTCCAGGGCAAGTGTACAGGTAACTCGGCCACTTACACCTGATTACCTGAGCGAGAGCAGGACGTTTTTATGGACACCTTTACGTTCACTTATCACGAAGATCCACGCCCAAGAGAGAGAGAGAGAGAGAGAGAGAGAGAGAGAGAGAGAGAGAGAGAGAGAGAGAGAGAGAGAGAGAGAGAGAGAAAATTATACAACTCCGCTTGATTCGATACACATTCCTGCATGGGGCGAGGACATACTATCGTGGGAAAGTGAAGAAAATTGTCCTACTTCACCATAACATTTCTGATCCTACCATGAGAGAGAGAGAGAGAGAGAGAGAGAGAGAGAGAGAGAGAGAGAGAGAGAGAGAGAGAGAGAGGAAATATTCAGTCTTATTCTATTATTCTTCCTTTCTTTTTTTTCTTTTTTTTTTTCCTCCCTCTCCCTCCTTCCAGCCATCCCGTGACTTGCACCCCTCCTCAGCACGGGTATATCTTGGCGTCTTGGAAAGTGGAGTGGACTGACCTTTATTAAATTTTTCCTATCAAAATTTCCCCATCTGTGTTTCTATTTCTATTTCAGGAAGGTTTTCACTCTGGTTTTGGCTCACTCTTGTCTTGGCAACCTCATTAACCCCTTCAGTACTAGGACGCATTTTTACCAGAGTTTGGGTATAATTAGACGGTTTTTATTGACATCAGGAGGAGTCTATGGAGGTCAGAAGGTTAATGGCCACAGTCTATACCATTTTAATCCCCCACATAAGTTTTTGAAGCTGTATAAAACCACAAAATAGTAACCAAATGAACATAGAAGCGCGTCCTGGTATTCAAGGGGTTAATGACAGGGAAAATAGGACGCGTTACAATAAGGAAAATAAATAAATGAATAAATGAGTAATGCTAACAACAACAATCATAATAATAATAATAATAATAATAATAATAATAATAATAATAAAGTACTATCATATTTACATTTTTCTTTTCTTTTCTTTATGCACAAGGGAAACAGACCAAGGACGGAGAGAGAGAGAGAGAGAGAGAGAGAGAGAGAGAGAGAGAGAGAGAGAGAGAGAGAGAGAGAGAGAGAGAGAGAGAGAGATTATACCGCTACGTTTCGATACACATTATTCGGACAAGGACAAACTATCGTATCAAAGTGCAGAAAATTCAGAGAGAGAGAGAGAGAGAGAGAGAGAGAGAGAGAGAGAGAGAGAGAGAGAGAGAGAGAGAGAGAGAGAGAGAGAGAGAGAGAGAGAGAGAGAGAGAGAGAGAGAGAGAGAGAGAGAGAGAGAGAGAGAGAGAGAGAGAGAGAGAGAGAGAGAGAGAAGTATTTGAAAGTGATGACTAGAATTCGTACAGTAAAATCTTCGCCAAATGTGTGTGTGTGTGTGTGTGTGTGTGTGTGTGTGTGTGTGTGTGTGTGTGTGTGTGTGTGTGTGTGTGTGTGTGTGTGTGTGTGTGTGTGTGTGATGAATCCTACGCCATGATACAGTGTGGGAAATTATAAAAAAAAAAAAACGGAAAAATAAATACTAAATGATTGGGGAAAATAGAAAAAAAATTATAGGGAAATAAAACGAAGAATAAATGAAGAAAGAAAGGAAGAAAGGAAGGGAGAGAAAGAAGGAAATGAAGGAAGAAAGGAAACAAAGAAGGAAGGATGGAAGGAAGGAAGGAAGGAAGGAAGGAAAGAAGGAAGGGAAAGGAAGGAAGGAACAAAAATGAAGGAATGAAGGAAGGAAGGATGGAAGGCATGGAAGGAAGAGAAAGGAAGAAAGAAGAAAGAAAGAAAGACGAAAGGAAGGAAGGAAGGAAGGAGGGAACGGAGGAAAGAAAGAAAAAGAAAGAAAGAAAGAAAGAAAGAAAGAAGAAAGGAAGGAAGGAAGGAAGGAAGGAAGGAAGGAAGGAGGGAGGGGAAGAAGGAAGGGAGAGAAAGAAGGAAAAGTAGAAAGGAAGGAAGAAAGGAAGGGAGAGAAAGGAGGTAGGAAGGAAGGAAGGAAGGCATGGAAGGAAAAGAAAGAAAGAAAGAAAGAAAGAAAGAAAGGAAGAAAGAAAGGAAGGAAGAAAGAAAGGAAGGAAGGAAGGAAGAAAGGAAGGAAAGAAAAAGAAAGGTAGGAAGGACGGAAGAAGGAAAGAAGGAAATAACGCAAGGACTCTGCAAAAACATCTATCATATAACTGATCACTTCACCTTGAATAAATAAAAAAGAAAAAGAAATAATATTAATAACAATAATAAAACACTAGATAAAAAAAGTGTAAAAAAGGTTGAAGGTTGAGTTATTTCCGTGTCGTATCAGTGTGTCATCTTTTAAATATGGAGTGACGAGTAATGAGGAGAGAAATGTGAAGATGTTTATGGCTGGTTGTGTGAAAATGTTACTGTAATTTTATCTCATTTACAAGTTCTCAATTTCCCAAGTCTCCTTCTTCTACTATCAAAGACCTTCAAGTTTCTTACACATATAATCCTGTGCCATAAATTTCCACCTCAGATTCTAGTTTCCTCAATATTTAAACGGAGAAAAAATAATAAAGAAATTCTATCTAAGATTTTTTTTCGTGGTTCTTTGCTTAATACTGTAGTAACATCATAAATTTTCAAGCTCAACGCTCAATTAAAGTTCTTAGAGAAATAAAACCACAATTTTTTTTTAGCTAAGATTTTCACGTTTTTTAGCAACATAAAATCGTAACATATTTTTCACTTCATATTTCAATTATTCTTTAGCTAAATAAAACTAAAAATATTTCCTTACTCCATGTTTTTACGTTCCACAGCTACATGAAACCAGATCTAATTTCTTACGCAAGATTTTCACATTACCTGGCTAAATAATTAAACACGATAATATATTTTCCAGCTCAGGTATCTTTCTTTTTTTAAACTATGGGAAAGCTCGACTATTTCCACCCAAAAATTTCCAGTTTTTACCCATACATACATACATACATACATACATACATATATAAATACATACATATATATACATACATACATAAATACAGAAATTTTGCTCCAGTTTATACGCAAACATTCACACATACCTTAACACACACACACACACACACACACACACACACACACACACACACACACACACACAGAGAGAGAGAGAGAGAGAGAGAGAGAGAGAGAGAGAGAGAGAGAGAGAGAGAGAGAGAGAGAGAGAGAGAGAGAGAGAGAGAGAGAGAGAGAGAGAGAGAGAGTCAACACTATATACTCTTCTTCCTCACGACAAAGGCAAACATTACTCACGTTTCATTTACATGCATACATACATACATAGTGTACATAAATATCATATGGAAATTCAGGTTTAGATTCTATGCATTTCCAGCCACATAACAACACAGGCAATCCCTTTGACATTTCCAGCCACTTCATTACTCAGTCCCCTCAAGTTCTCACGTCTTCCCAAGAGCACAGTAACCTTCTTGAACCTAATCTAACCTTAACCTTCCTACTAGCATTCCTGCAAGTCACACTTATAGAATCTAACAAAACAATAACCCTTTCCCTTGTAAACCTTCACATTCCTTCACCCTTTTGACATATTTCCAGCCACATCTCATCAAATTTCACGTATTCCCAACGGCACAATAATCTTCCTTAACCCCTTCAGTACTGGGATACATTTTTACCTTGAGATTTATATACGATTAGACCATTTCATTGATATCAGGATGGCTCTATGTAGGCTAGAAGATTAATGACCACAGTCTTCACTATTTTAATCCCACACAAAAGTTTCTGAAGTTGTATAAAATCACCAAATAGTAAGCAGAATTATTGTACAAAATCACCATATAGTAATGAAGCTGTACTAAATCACCAAATAGTAAGCAGAATTAATATGGAAACGCGTCATGGTACTGAAGGGATTAAACTAATCTAACCTAACCTTAACCTTCCACACACATCCCTACAATTCACACTCATAGAATCTAGCAAAACGATTCTTCTTCTTGCAAACCTTCACATTCTTTCACCAGCACAAATATCAGTTAATCCCTGCATATTTTCCATCACTTCTTGGCTAATCTGAGCGAAGGATAAGTTAAGAGAGCGAGAGCAAGGTAACCTCCTTCTGAACTGGACCATTGCCTCACTCACACGATAAGAAGGAGTCGGAGGGCAAGACCTGACAGACCCAGTAGCGAGGAATGGCTGGCTAGTGACTATTTCAACACAGCGGGAGTAAAGATCGTATTCTCAAACTTCTTAAGCTCGTATTCTCAAACTTCTTAAGCTCGCATTCTCAAACTTCGTAGACTCGTATTATCAAACTTCGTAGACTCGTATTCTCAAACTTCTTAAACTCGTATTCTCAAACATCTTAAACTCGTATTCTCAAACTTCTTAAACTCGTATTCTCAAACTTCTTAAACTCGTATTCTCAAACTTCGTAGACTCGTATTCTCAAACTTCGTAGACTCGTATTATCAAACTTCGTAGACTCGTATTATCAAACTTCGTAGACTCGTATTCTCAAACTTCTTAAGCTCGTATTCTCAAACTTCTTAAGCTCGTATTCTCAAACACTTCTTAGACTCGTATACTCAAACTTCTTAGACTCGTATTGTCAAACTTCTTAGACTCGTATTCTCAAACACTTCTCAAGTCTCGTATTATCAAACTTCTTAAGCTCGTATTCTCAAACTTCGTAGACTCGTATTATCAAACTTCTTAAACTCGTATTCTCAAACTTCTTAAGCTCATATTATCAAACTTCTTAAACTCGTATTCTCAAACTTCTTAAGCTCATATTATCAAACTTCTTAAGCTCGTATTCTCAAACACTCCTCAGGCTCGTATTATCAAACTTCTTAAGCTCGTATTCCCAAACACTTCTTAGGCTCGTATTTTCAAAAACTTCTTAGGCTCGTATTTTCAAAAACTTCTTAGGCTCGTATTTTCAAAAACTTCTTAGGCTCGTAATCTCAAAAACTTCTTAGGCTCGTAATCTCAAACACTTCTTAGGCTCGTAATCTCAAACACTTCTTAGGCTCGTATTCTCAAACACTTAAGCTCGTATCCTCAACACTTCCGTGCTTCACCTCCACTTTTCAAAGGGCTTTATTTCAATTGACACAAGTTTTAATGTGTTTTTACGGTTCTAGAGGCAGACTGATAAGGTTTCTACAATATTTACTGGAGAAACACTCTTGAAAACCCCGCTCATCACCTCTGTGGTCTTCAAAAATAGTGGTGGTGAGAGAGCAAAGTGTTTCTGAATATGGACCTGCACACCACCACCACTACCACCACCACCACCACCACCACCACCACCACCACCACCACCACCACCACCACCACCACCACCACCACCATCATCACCACCACCACCACCACTTATCCATCTATCTAGCATTGCCAGATATGACTTATCTATCTATCTATCTATCTATCTATCTATCTATCTATCTATCTATCTATCTATCTATCTATATATATATATATATATATATATATATATATATATATATATATATATATATATATATATATTGGTTTGGTATTAAATTGTTTCCTATAAGGTCTGGTTTGTTTTGTTTTACTTTGCTTCTATTGTTTTGTTTTGTTTATATATGTTTATGTTACGTTTTTAGCTGCTTTCTTGTTGTTTTTAGCCAGAACAACAACAACAACAACAACAACAACAACAACAACAACAAAAAGAAAAACAAGAACAGCAAGAACAACAAAAACAAGATCAAGAACAAGAAGAATACGAACAAGAATATGAACAAGAACAAGAACAAGAAGGACGACAAAAACAATGATAATAATAATAGCAACACCAGCACCACTATCACCACCACCACTAACACCACCACCACCACCATTTCTAGCTCTATTTGTGTTAAGTTTCCCAATCACTTAGAGAGCAATCATCATCATCACCATCATCATCATCATCACTACTGCTTGCAACTCTCTCTATTTCATTATCTGAGATTTTTCTTTGATAAATTGTGGTTAATTAATAAAGTCCTGGGTTTTACTGTTGGATTGGCTGATTAAACTGATTCATGTTGTGGTTACGTGTCTTGAATTTATAGCGTGGATCTAGAACACTTTTTTTTTTTCCTTTCCTAAAACACAGCTTGAGAGAGAGAGAGAGAGAGAGAGAGAGAGAGAGAGAGAGAGAGAGAGAGAGAGAGAGAGAGAGAGAGAGAGAGAGAGAGAGAGAATGAGACCACATGAATCCAGCTTTTTTTTCTCTCTTTTTCTTCTCTTTGCTTTTTCGTGTTCTTTTTGTTTTTCTTCTTGTTCTTGTTCTTGTTCATTTTCCTGTTTTTCCTGCTGAGCGCCAGAAAGGAATTCACTCAAATCCTCTTGCAGGTCATAATTTGGATTCGTCTGTGTAAACCATGAGCTTGAATCCTTTAATTTTGATTCGAAAAGTACTATCTCACACTTGAATCGCATTGTTTTCCCTTGAATCCAATCATTTTCATCTTATATTGTATTACTTTATCTGCAATCCCCTTATTTCAATTTCAAAGATAAGAAAGTATACTTGAATCCAATGAATTTAACCTGAATTCTATTATACGAAATTGAATCTTGTTATTTTCATCTATTTTCCTCTTCCTGTCGAGGTTTATGGGATCGATCTGTCCTTCCACTACCCTTTAGACTTCGCTAGGTGTTTATCAATCCTAAAATTGCAGAGTTAGCGCCTTTTTAAACTTCCACATGAGTTAGTACAGTCAAAAATTGCAGACTTAACGCTTCTTTAAACTTCCACATGTGTCGGCATAGTCTAAAATTGCAGAGTTAACGCTTCTTTAAACTTCGAGTTGTGTTTGTAGATCTCATAACTGCAAACTTAACGCGTACAAATTCCTGAAGGTGTGGAAAAGTATAAACACCTTCGCATCTTCTTTGGTATCTTCAGCCACATTCCTTCTCACTATTCGTCATAATTTAAGCCACTGGTGACGTAAAGATCAATTAAAACTACTGACGGTGATGATTTCTCCTTCATGAATCCTGTAGCAGAGTGTGGCATCGTCAGCTTCACACTTCCGTAGCTTTGTCAGGTGTTAGTAATCTTAGTTATCTGTCCCGCTTGTGGTAGGAGTTCATTCTCAGTAGGAGCATCAGAAGTGAAGATACGAACAGCAATTTTGTAAGCGTGTAACATGGGCTTTTGTGGGGTTTTATCATTACCTGTCTGTCTTCTTTACTTGCTCGGTTGTCGATTCATTTTTCTAGCTTGAACCTTTTACTGTTATTAGGTACATTTCTCTCTCTTTAATCACTATCCACTCTGAGATGTCTTTACTTGTTCTGCAGTCTTCAATCATTAAACTGGTTAGAAACTCCAAATATATCCTTTTTAATTCCTTTTTTTGTAGATGCGT
>NC_059279.1:15739440-15746940 GCF_017591435.1 Portunus trituberculatus | reverse complement strand
TTTCTTTCAGTCATGTAGACAAAAAGGGGAGATTTATTGATGCAGTGGAGGAAGGCATGCAAGTAACGGGTGTGATAGAAACGCTCTACTCTCTCACCTCGACTATTTTCCAAGGCCACAAAGACAACTAGCTCGGTTTTCAAGACAGCTTTTCCTTTTAATAAACTAGAAATCTTGCCAATCTATCACCAGGACCATAAAAATACTCTTAACTCCTTCAATACTAGAACACATATTTATCATGAGATTAGTGTATGATTAGACCATTTTATTGACAATAGGAAGGGTCTATGGAGATCAGGATATTAATGGCCACAGTCTTCACTATTCTAATCCCCCACATGAGTTTCTGAAAGTGTATAAAATCACCAAATAGTAAGCAGAATGAATATGGAAACGCGTCATGGCACTAAAGGAGTTAAAAACACGAGTATCTTCAACTGGAGTCTTTGGAAAGCAGTGACGGTGAGAGAGCACAATATGGTTAAGGGAAAGGCGCAGAAGAAGGATGACCTAGTGTGACGATCCTTTGTGGCAGCAACTGAAGGAACAAGTAGTAGTCATTCAGTTCTTAGGTGCAGTAGCTGGAGTCTACTAGATAAGCGTGGCATTAGTGGAGCGAAGGTGGAGTAGGTAAGGATAGCCAGGTGGAGTGAAGATGGAGTAGGTAAGGATGGACAGGTGGAGTGAAGATGGAGTAGGTAAGGTTGGACAGGTGGAGTGAAAGTGGAGAAGGTAGAAGTGGAGTATGTGGAGTGAAGGTGGAATAGGTAAGAGGTAAGAGGTGGAGTAAAGGTGGAGTAGGTACAGGTGGAGTTGGTGGAGTAGACAGGTAAAGATGGAATACTGGACCCAACACGCAAAAATTTCAGACCTTGACCAGTTTCCTCCACACAAACTAAAGAATGCACAGCGGTTTGCAACACAGTACGACAATTCACGAAAAAAAAAAGAAAAAAAAAAAAAAAAAAAAAAAGCTAATATGACCTCACTAGCGGGCGTTTTGAAAGTCTAGGTCAACACACAACTGTTCCTGAACTTTTAATATTTGCTTGGCCGACTGTCTGCACTGTGAAAAATGGAAGGAAAGGCAACGTGCGGATTCACGCGAACGATAACAATAACACTGCAATATTTTCTTTTTTTTCATTTTCTCCTTATTTTTTTCTTCATGTAAGAAAGGAAAACTGGCCAGACTACAAAAATATAAAGAAAAATGCCCAATCAGTTACCAATCTTCTTTAAAAGCCGATAGAATTAGCCAAAGTGAGTTTTTTTTTTTTTAATGTAAGAGAAGAGGACTGACCAATGAAAACATAAATATAAAGAAAAGAAGAAAAAAAAAGCCCATTATGTTACCAGTCTTCTTTTTAAAGCCGATAGAATTAGCCAAAGTGAGGTTTTTTAGTGTAAGAGAGGAAGAGTAGACAAGGAAAACAAAAATATAAAGAAAAAAGACCCAATCAGTTACCAGTCTTCTTTTAGAGCCGATAGAATTAGTCAAAGTGAGTTTTTTTTTTATGTAAGAGATGAAGAATGGCCAAGGAAAGCAAAAATGTAAAGAAAAGCCCCATTCAGTTACCAGTCTTCCTTTTAGAGCCGATAGAATTAGCCAAAATGAGTGTTTGTGTGTTTTTTTTTTTTTTTTTTAATGTAAGAGAGGACTGGCCAAGGAAAGCAAAAATATGAAGAAAAAAAAAAAAGACTCATTCAGTTACCAGTCTTCCTTTTACAGCCGATAGAATTAGCCAAAGTGAGGTTTGTTTTTTTTTCATGTAAGAGAGGAAGAATGGCCAAGGACAACGAAAAATATACAGAAAAAAAAAAAAAGGCTCATTCAGTTACCAGTCTTCTTTTTACAGCCGATAGAATTAGCTAGAGTGAGGTTGTTTTTTTTTTCATGTAAGAGAGGAAGAATGGCCAAGGACAACGAAAAATATACAGAAAAAAAAAAAAAGGTTCATTCAGTTACCAGTCTTCCTTTTAGAGCCGATAGAATTAGCCAAAGTGAGGGGTTTTTTTTTCATGTAAGAGAGGAAGAATGGCCAAGGACAACGAAAAATATACAGAAAAAAAAAAAAGGTTCATTCAGTTACCAGTCTTCTTTTTACAGCCGATAGAATTAGCTAGAGTTCGTTCTTTTTTTTTACTATAATAGCTTGGAATAAAAAGAAATAGAGACTTCCACGTGTTCCCTTATTTGCTTGTATTCTTATGAGAAAAATACGAAAGAGGAACAATGAAACAATAAGATAAATATGTAAAGGGAAAAACAAACGATGATAATTTTACCACTACTATTACACGATCAAATAAAGATGAATATTAATGGTGATAAGATTAACAAAAGCAATTAATTCAGAAACCAACGGAAATAAAAACAGGAGGTGAAAAAAAAACATGAAAAAAGTATAAAAAAAAAATAAGTATGAATGTTAAGATTAAAAAAAAAATAATAAGTAACCAGCAAAAATGAAAACGAGAAAAAGATTAAAACATGAAAAAAGTAAAAAAAAAAAAAAAAAAAAAAAGGTACGAATGGTGATAAGATAAGAAAAAAATCAGTAACCAGCGGAAATAAAAACGAGAAAAATATCAAAACATGAAAAGCGTAAAAAAAAAAAGTACGAATGATAAGATAAAAAGAAAAAAATCACAAACCCGAAAAATAAAAACGAGAAAAGATGAAAAAATGAAAGAAAAAAAAAATCAAAATCCAATAAATTCAACAACCAACAAAAATAAAGAGAAAAAAATTAAAACCACGAAAAAAGTAAAAAAAAAAAAAAAAAATAAGACAACATTTCTTCTCTTCCTTTTCTACCATACATTATCAACCTCTCTTATCTCATTTTCCTCCGACTATCTCTCCTTCCCTCCTTCTCTCCCTTTCCCTCCCTAAGACTGCCGCAGAAGTTAAGGAGGAGAAAAGGGAGAAACACGACCTTGAAGCAGAAATGAGAGGGAAGATTTGCCGAAGGGAGGGAAAAGCACCAAACTAGCAGAGGTTATTGGAAGGGGAAAGTGGAAAGGGAAGGGGAGGAAGGTGAAGGGAAGGAATAGAGTAAGTTATTTGCTGTGAGGGGGGAAGAGGGGGAGGGGATGGGAGGAGAGGGGAAATAAAGTGAGGGGAGGAAAAAAGGAGAAAGATAGGAGAGGAATGGAAGGGAAGGGAAGGGAAGGGAAGGGAAGGAAGATAAGATAAGAGAAGAGAAGAGAAGAGAAGGTTAGGTTAGGTAAGAAAAGGGAACAGAAAGGTAAGGAAATGAAAGAGAAGGAGAGGAAAAAGAAGAGATGGAAAAGAAAGGAAGAGGAAAACACTGGAGGAAAAGGCGACTCAAATAACAGAGTAAAGAGCTAAAAAAACTAAATCAAAGAGAAAAATTAAGACAATGAGCTGAAAAAAAGAGTAAATGAGAGAGAGAGAGAGAGAGAGAGAGAGAGAGAGAGAGAGAGAGAGAGAGAGAGAGAGAGAGAGAGAGAGAGAGAGAGAGAGAGAGAGAGAGAGACAATGAAGGAACGAGCAAAAAGAAAGAGGGAAACTGAAATAGGAAGTGACAATGAAGGAACGAGCAAAAAAAGAAAAGAAAAACTGACAAACAAAGAGATGAATGAGAAGAGAAAAATGGAGGAGGAGGAGGAGGAGGTTAAGGAGGTATACTAAGAAGGGAACGGAGGGGGGGAGGGAGGATAGGCATGGAGGTAAGAGAGAGAGAGAGAGAGAGAGAGAGAGAGAGAGAGAGAGAGAGAGAGAGAGAGAGAGAGAGAGAGAGAGAGAGAGAGAGAGAGAGAGAGAGAGAATGTAGAGATATCACGTTTCTGTCATAACTTACGCAGGATTCCATGGACATCTCCTCTCTCTCTCTCTCTCTCTCTCTCTCTCTCTCTCTAATGGCCTACGAGAAACATCAACTGCTTAAAAAGAAGAAGAAGAAGAAGAAGAAGAAGAAGAAGAAGAAGAAGAAGAAGAAGAAGAAGAAGAAGAAGAAGAAGAAGAAGAAGAAGAAGACCATTAGCAAGCTTGGTGTCCTTGCATCGAGGAGGAGGAGGAGGAGGAGGAGGAGGAGGAGGAGGAGGAGGAGGAGGAGGAGGAGGAGGAGAAGGAGAAGGAGAAGGAGAAGGAGAAGGAGAAGAAGGAGAAGGAGAAGGAGAAGGAGAAGGAGGAGGAGGAGGAGGAGTGACAGAGATGAAGTAAAAGAAGAACAAGAACAATAACAGCAAGAACAATCAGAACAAGAACAAGAACAAAAAGGAGATAAAGAAATACGCAAAAAATAATAAAATCGAAAAAAAAATCAACGAAATGAAACAAAAAGACAAAAAGAGAATGAAATAAACCAAAACGAAAAGAAAACGAAGAAAAACCAAGACGAGAGAGAGAGAGAGAGAGAGAGAGAGAGAGAGAGAGAGAGAGAGAGAGAGAGAGAGAGAGAGAGATCTTTATCAGCCTTATCATCTACATCTCCATCAAATCCCTTCACGCATAGACACTTAAACACTCACCACGACCCCTCCACCCTCACCTCCCATCATCCCCCATCACCTTACCATTACGACCAGGGACAGGTAATTAAACGCGTGACGACCTTAACCCAACGACCTGCTCTTAAGACATGCACGACCCCGAGAAATGGGGGGGGGAGGATGTGGGAATGGTGATGGGGGTGGAGGGTCGACTTGGTATAGGAATGGGAGGATAAGATATTTTGGAGTTGGGAAGGGAATGGTTGGATGAAAGGAGGGTTTTTGGGGAATGAGAAGGAATTTGGTGTTTTAAATTGGGTTAGAAGGATTTTAGGGGTAATGGATGGAATTTGGGGATTTAAATGAGGATTGAAGGATTTTTGAGTAGAAATAAGGGATTTAAATTAGGATGGAAGGATTTTTCGGGGGTGAATAGGGTGAAATGAGGATTTGAAATTAGGATTAAATGATTTTTTTTTTTGTAATGAATATGTGGAAATAGAGGATTCAAATTACGATGGAAGGATTTTTTTGTGGGAAATGGGTAGAAAGTCGATTTAAATTGGGATGGGTTTTAAATTAGGATGGAAGGATTGTTTGGGGAATAGTGATGGAAATAGGGGATTCAAATTAGGATGAAAATATCTTTTTTTTTAAGGAATACGTAGGGTGGAAATTGGGGGTTTGAAATTATGATGCAAGGATTTTTTGAGGGGGAATGGGAGGATATGAAGATTTAAAAATAGGATGTAAGGATTTTTTATGGGGAATCGGGTGCAAATATGGCATTTAAATTAGGATCAAAGGATTTTGTGGGGAAATGAGATGGATATAAAGGATTTAAATTAGGAAGATAGGATTTTTGGGGAATGGGATAAAAAAAAAGTTTTGGGAAAGGTGGAAGGATGGAAGGATGTGGGACCACAGAAGGGATGTAGGATACAGTAAGTAGAAGTGAAGGATAAGAAAGTATAGGATAGTGTGAGATTACGATTAAGGGAAGGATAAGAAAGGAGAGAGAGAGAGAGAGAGAGAGAGAGAGAGAGAGAGAGAGAGAGAGAGAGAGAGAGAGAGAGAGAGAGAGAGAGAGAGAGAGAGAGAGAGAGAGAGAGAGAGAGAGAGAGAGAGAGAGAGAGAGAGAGAGAGAGAGAGAGAGAGAGAGAGAGAGAGAGAGAGAGAGAGAGAGAGAAGAGGGGTAAGAGTAAAGGATGGATATAAGGATTGGTTGTAAGAAAGAAGTAAGACAGAGAGGAAATGATGATTGATTGTGTGGAAGGAGAGATTGGTGGTAGATTAGAAGATATGGAGGTGGAGGAGGAGAGGGAGGGAGAGGTGAGGGGTGGGGAGTAAAGGATGGTGTGAGGCCTCCTGCAGCGCCACCCACAGGAGGAAAAAGTAACTGTCACTCTCGAGGGAAAAAAAATAGATGGATGAAGAGACTTTTTGGTAACACAAGTTTTTATTCACATTAGAACAACTGCAATGTCGCGCAATGTAAATAAATAAATAAATAGATAAATAAAATAGATAAAATGTAATAAAGGTAAAACTTCTCATGAAACACTCTACATTAAGAAAATAGAAAAAAAAAAAAAATCCATGAGAAATATGAGAAATCGTACTATACATTTTACGAACAACACACACACACACACACACACACACACACACACACACACACACACACACACACCATAACGCAACACAACACGGCACGATAAAAGTTACACAAATATTTTTAGGAATCCAACAACAAAATGCAGAGTCATCCATATACATTATAAAAAAAAAAAGAGAAAGGAAAAAAAAATACTCCAAAAAAAAAGATGAAAAAAGAAACCTGTTACATTTTACAAGTTACACAACACAACACACAAGCGACACACAGACACATTTCATTCACAGCGTTCTATTCACCGCTGTACCACGACACGGATACATAAAAAAAAAATAAATAAATAAATAAATAAAAAAAGAGACCACAGGGTATAAAAAAAAAAAAAGGGATGCAGAGGAGTCACACAGAGTAAAAAGAAATATAAATAAATAAAAAATCAAAGGAGGAATGAAAACTAAAATGCTAGAGTAAGAAATACAAGGAAAAGGTACAGAAGGAACCACAACAGAAAAGGTACTAAAGAAAAGGTACAGAGGGAACCACAACAGAAAAGGTACAGAAGGAACCATAACAGAAAAGGTACAGAAGAAAAGGTACAGAGGGAACCACAACAGAAAAGGTACAGATGGAACCACAACAGAAAAGGTACAACAGAAAAGGTACAGAAGGAACCACAACAGAAAAGGTACAGAAAAGGTACAGAAGGAACCATAACAGAAAAGGTACAGATGGAACCACAACAGAAAAGGTACCGAAGAAAAGGTACAGAAGGAACCATAACAGAAAAGGTACAGAAGGAACCATGACAGAGTAAGAAAAGACAAGGAAGGAGTGCAAAAGTGACACGCAGGAGTAGGAAAGACAAGAGTGATATACAGAAGCAACATAATAAAGGAAGGAAGGAAGGAAGGAAGGAAAAACGAAATGCAGCAGAAACACTAAAGGCAGGAAAGAAGGAAAACTGAGATGCCTTAGTGACAAAACAGAGAAGGTAAGAAGACAAGAGTAAGATGAAAAAGTAACATAGAAGCAAGAAAAACAATTGACATCCAGAAGAAACACAACACAGACGTAAGAAAGACAAGAATAAGATGCAAAATAAAAAAAAGGAAGGAAAAAGGAAAACAGTTGAGATCTAGAAGCAACACAATACAGAAGCAAAGAAGACAATGATAAGATGCAAAAGTAGCTGAATAAGAAAAGAAAGAAAATTGACATCTAAAAGTAACACAAAAGAGGAGTAAGACAAAAGTAAGATGGAAAAGAAACATAAAAGCAAAAAAACAAAAAAAAAACAAATAACATCCAGAAGTAACACAACAGAAACGTAAGAAAGACAAAAAAAAAAGATGCAAAACTAAAAAAAAAAGAAAAAGAAAAAAAAAGAAAATTGAAATCTAGAAGTAACACAATGGAGA